>NW_021821604.1:0-50032 GCF_901000725.2 Takifugu rubripes | reverse complement strand
GATGCTCAGGCTGATAAGGGTTCAACACCTCACTTACATACCTGGGGCCAGACCTGACTGTGCTTTAAATGTGATTAGTAAAATTTAATACAAATTCTAAACATGAACCAACAGCCAGTGGAGGGAGGCTGCCGGCTGTATTTGGACTTGCTGGGGCCAAATGAGGGACTTTTGGGAGATGCTGGACAGACCGGAGTTGCCTGGAAACCTGGAAAGATGAAAATGTGGATAACTTTCTTGAGATTAGACTGTTAAAAGATGGGCTTAGATGGATAAAGTAGACATGACTCTTTTTTTTTGTTTTTGATAGGCTGGTCACAAGAGAGGTTTGAGTCAATTATTAGGTTTACATTTCAAGTAGATAGATTTGGAATATTGACCTAACCGAGAGAGTTTCTGGACATGAATCATTAAGTCTTAAGGAATTATGACACATTTATTTTCATCAATGATTCAGACTTTGGAATTTTTGAGTACTTGAATCAAATACCTAAACTTCTGCCAAAATACCACTTTATGGATCGAATATTAGCCACATGTACGTGCTCTTTTAATATCACAATTGCAATTGATATAAAATGCTTTACGATATCCAGTCTAGAAATAATTAATTCAAGTGTTGTGGAAGAGAACGTTTAACCAGACTCACCTTGGCAGCTACATTTCTGGATGTCCACATTGGACAGTTGGAATTTAGTTTGCAAAACTGCACATAGTGGAGGAAAAAAGTTACAAATCATTCGCATAGGGCAGTTATACTTCACCCATCAAGCTGTTGCGATATTTCTCCAGGGTTAGTTATTTACTCTGAAGTTGGGAAATGTTGAAGACACGAAGCGATACCTGCACTTTGGTAGAGCCAGAAGGATGAGCAGGACAATGACACTCAAGAGACAATGTGAAGCGTACAAGCTCTGGTCTCTTATCTCTCGTGAGCAGATTCTGACATTTATATACCAACACTAATAGGTCACCTCCTGCGCAACTGGAGCTAAGAGGCCCGTTGTGGCAAGTCTAAGGAGGAATTTCAATATCTTCAAAGGATCTCAACGTGCATGGATTCAAGGGTAAAATGCGATGAATATGGAGATTGGTGCCTTCCCTCATGTCAACACAAGTACAAAAACATTTAAAAACATAAAAAGCTGTGGGCTGGAATCCGTGGATCAGGCTGGGAAGCTTATGAAATAAGAAGATGGTTTTTTTTTAATTACTTTGATTAGTAGTTCGACTTACAAGTAAACCTGCGGACAGTTGCTCACGCTCAACAAACTTAAGTATCAGTTTTGGATACTACTTTATTGTATCCATCTTGACATTCACTACTACATTGTTTTGCAGTGCAGTCTCTTAATATTGTTAAATTGATGATCAATTTTAAATAATAAAGGGAGACTATTTTTTTTTATAATGCTATTTTCCATAATAGCCTTTATTCCATCATTGCTGTTCATGATTGCTTTATATCAGAATGATTGAAAACAACATTCTGAATAATTATGACCACAAATTGCAGTATGTTTATATAGAGAGAATCATGAACTATTTAAACCATTGAAAAATATATGACAATTGTTTTGGAAGGACCTTGTTTTATTTGGGAAAGATGGAATTAAAATTAGATTTAACATGCTGTTGAGATGATAGCAGTTATTAAACAGGTTTGATTTTTTTACTGAGATAAAACTGGGTGATTAAATCACTTTCAAGTCGAGTTCCATCTAATTCATACTGGGTTTGTTTGCTGGTGCGTTTCATGCATTTTCAGCAGTGAAAACTGCATGGGACCAGGTCCTGTTTGTGCTGTTAATAATTTAATTACTGTAGCCATATTCTGTTCATTCGGTAAATAATAACCCATTGCTTGTTAGCCTTCGACCTTTCAGTAAAATTCGTAAACGTTTTTGAGACATCTTTCCAAGTTCCACCATTTTTGTCTATAAAATCAACCTTGCTTTGCGATCTGGATTTGAGTTATGCTTGAAAACCCTTATTTTTATAACTAACTGTGTTTATTGTTTCAATCACACTGTCTTATTGTGACGCATTAAAGTGTTTAACCGTGTCTGTCATTGGCTGGCGCCTGAGTCACTCTCGGCACCAAACGTGCGCAATTACGAACGACGCGCTTGGTAATGATTTGGCAGCGGTCATTAATCCGAAGTGTCAGCACTGTCCCTTCCATCAGCCACTCAGCCACTCAGGCAGGTGCTGACGTCCACATTCAGCTGTGAGTCGAGGGACAATGCGAGGAAATCCCCAAGGCCGAGGAAACGAAGCGAGGCCCCTTTAAAACGACGCTCCCTCTGCGCTGTGCCAAGAGCGAGAGAGAGAGAGAGAAGGAGAGAGAGAGAAAGAGGTCTGATAAACAACAACAGCGTTCTCGGAAGCTGTTTTCACCGGATTCATCTCTTTGCCGTGGAAGAGGAATAGGTGAGGTAATGTCTGTCTCTTTTTTTGGGGGGGGGGAACACAACAAAACCCAAAAGAATTTCTGACAAAGCCGTCGGCGGATTTAGATTGTCGCCACAGCCGGATAGGCACGTTGTTTCAATGAGCGGATCGGAAGACTTGTCACATTGTGAGATATTTTAACAACGAAGGCATCTTAACACCTGTTTTTTTTTTATAACAACGCATCGCTTGTTTCTATGCCGACACTTGAGAAGTGTGAGCGAGCACTTGCTCGGAAACCGTCCGATCTCTGACGCGAGTGCGCTATTTTTGACAAACGTGTTTTACTTCATTTACAGGCTACGTGGACTTTCCCTGCTGTCCCCGCTGAATTGTCTTTGTCGCCTGTTGTTCATTACATTCATTGCTGAATTGCGGAAGTGAGAAAGCTCCACGCACGACCACGACGCCAGGACTCCGGGGACGTCTAGTGGGTCAGTCGTAGGAATTGCACACGCCGGAGATGTACGGAGCTTCAGGCAACTCCGGAGCTCATCCCGCCCGGTGGACCGCCGCGGCAGCCCGGTCCGACGGGTCAGTATAACCCGGGACACCCCCAGGTGAAATGGTCACGGCGGGGAGGCCAACCCCCAGAGGCTCGGACAAAGGGCGCCCAAGCTTGGACAGATTTGGAAGATCCAAGGAAAGGTGGGTCTTCGAAGACGATTCTTTTTTTAATAATCGCCAAGGTTATTCATGGGAAAACATAAACGTGGACCAGGTGGTCAGCAATTGGTGTTGCTAAGAAACCAGTGCACACACATTTTAGGAAGCACAGTACAGTTTAAAGCTACGTTTTCTTTAGGTCTCAATCAAACTTAAACCATATTTATTTATTTATTTATCACATTTCCAACAAACCAAAGTGTTGTTCAAGAATAAAAAACAAGAGACGAAAGCACCCAAACCTAAAATATAAGGTGAAATGCAGAGGAAGGAAGAGGTTAAAAACACGTATAAAGATAGGATAGTTTAGGGTCAAATTTTGTAACTAAGTATTTTTTCTTTTTTTTTTTCTCATGTTCAATGTAGGACATGAACAATAGACTATTTCCTGTGAAAAGACATCTTATTACAGTTGCTTTATCATGTTTCGTGAGAGTCACGTCACGTGAGATGGCTTGTCTTAGCATGCTTGCTAAGCAGCATCACGTAACTTTTGATGTTGTTCCCGATCGGATATGTTTTGACATTTTGCATTCCCTCTCATGTGGACTTGGAAGACGAAGTCCTGGACGACATCATAATAACAAACGGGCAGTGTCCCGTGTCCTTGTCGCCCATCTCCTAAACATTCACCCAGAAGTGCCAAAAAAATAAAAATAAATAACCTAACAAGAATTATCAAAACTTGCCCGCGCTATTGGACCTCGTCAAGCATCCTCCCGAAGCTTCTGGAGCCTCATCAAGGCACAAAAAAGAGTCGCCTAGCGCCGGCTGACGCCTGCCCCCAACTGTACATAGTGTTTTATTTAACTTAATCGATGGTCTTGGACTGTGAATGAATGAGGTATTGCATCACCCTCTATACCTCGGCAGGCGGCAGACTTTTCAGGACTCCAGGATAACAAGGGCTACTCTTTCGCGGACGCGCTGGACCAGATGTTTAGAGACCTCGGCCCGTCCGCGGGGCTAACGCACATGGCGCCGAGCGTTGGCAGTTGCCTGTTGTTCGAGTTTTCTCTACTTTGAACACTTGATACGATGTATGATTAGCCAGCAGATGGAAGCTACAGCTAATTATTTGTTGCTCTTAAAAAAAAAAACACTTGCTGTGTTGTGATGGCTTCATGGTTTTTCTACTATTTTTTTTCCCCTTCTTGGTTGTTGCTTCTGTCAGCTTGAGCTGAGATTATTGTTTTCAAATGGTGCACTTTGTGAGAATGCCTCTTCTGTGCAGTGACGCGTTGGAATTCTATGCATGGAAGTTGTGTAACAAAAGAAAACAAGCAACATCCAAACGCCTGATTGGTATCCTGTTATGAAGGGCTACCCTTGTTGTGGAAGCAGGGCCACCACGATGATCCACAGAACCTGCAGCGTCAACAAGGCCTGTTGTTAGGCCTGCCGCTGTTGACTCAGCGGTATGTTGTTATTGTTTTGGGGTTTTTTTTACCTCCAGGTTTTTGTTTGTTTCAAGGCGAGCGTTGGCCAGAGAACTGTGATTAAAGATGTGTACAGCTCGAAATTGCCAAATACTACTTAAAAATAGAAGACTAGCACACATACTTGTAAAAGCTACATTAAGCTCTGCAGCACTAACCTGCATGTTTCGGTGGTGTCATTATCCTGTGAGATCATGAAAAACATGTCTAAAATAAGCTCTCACTGCTGAGGACAATCTTGGAAATGATGTATCTTGGGTTGTTTTTTTTAAAGGCGAAAATGTCGATTCTTTTCCGTAAGTCTCGCGCTGTAGTCAGCTGTGAGCTCGTCAGATTTGCGCCTTTTCTTAAATCAGCGCCACGGGAGACTGACGCGAGCAGGCGTCGTTTGGGTCGCGGTTTAGTATTTGCATGGAGAATGGTGAACTTTTTCTTAATGCATCCCTACAAATCTGGAATCTTTGTAGTTCTTTTGTCTTAAATGAATGGATTTTAACAGCACTGGTTTTCTCTGTTGTTCTGGTGGGTTTTGTTCCATTTGTGTAATTAAATATAAATCAGACTTGATGATTGATGTTTTCTGCTTTGTTTCATTTAAATTGTTAACTTTATAAATAATACCAGCATCAGGTATTTATTTTATTTTTTTGTCAAAAAAGCTTCAGTACTGATCAAAAAACACTTTTTAATATAATGAAAACATAATTGATCAGTTGTTTTAGAATCCTTTAATGTTACATTTTAAAATGAATGTAAATGTATCGAAACAAAATGAGCGGTGGCAGTAAAATATCAGCTTTCCAGCAGTGCACCGATGGTCACCAGGACTGGATCTCTGCGTTTCTTCACAGGGTTTTACAAACGGACGATCGTTGTAACCTATTTGTCGTTGCAAGTGGGCTCCAGCGACACACAAATCCGCTCTCAGGACGAACAGTCGAGCACTTCTCAAAGTCTTCATTCGTTTTTCCGTCCTTCCAGGATGTTGCTGCTATACCTTGACTCTATGAGTGTTCACTGACGTGATGCGATTGAATGGATATATTGACTTTTACTTTTCAGGAACATTTTCTCAGAGTTGCTTAGAGTATTTTATTGTCAAGAAACCGGATGACTCATAATCACATGTGGCACATTCACTCTTCTCAGGTGATCTTTTCTGCCACTACTGTAACTAGTATCACCAATGGACTCAGCTAATCAGCCAAATCGCTTTATATTAGATTCAAGTTAATGCAAAATGTTATTGGCTACAATTCAAATGATAGAATCTGTGGATGTAATGATCAGAGCTATATCCTTATATCATAAATAAAACATGTATAGTGTCAAATCCATGTATACATCATCACCCTCCCAGTATGGAGCACAATTTCCAGTTTTTCAAGTAATTAAAGCATGGCTTTTTAAACAATTTAAAAAAATTATATATATATATTTGAGTTATAATTTTGCATTTTAAGTCTTTTTTTTGCTCCAAAAAAACCCTATCCTAACAATGCTCACTGTCTATTATAAGTGCTATTAAAGGTGTTAAAGTGTTCTCTCCTTTATTGTGAAACATTTATATGGTACAGAAGATGCTACAAATGTGTGAAACTATAACATCCCAGAATACATCCCTTAAAAATACGCACTGGTAACATGATGCAAAACCTCATCTATTTGACCAAATAATACAGATGCTGTTAGGGAAGTTAGTTGGGCTGGAGTACTAAAATAATTCAGAAGTGAGCAAAGATTTGCAGGGTTAGTGTTGGATGAAGGTGACTCACCATGTGTCAATTCAGGAAGATAATAACACCAGTTTTATAGCTACCGTCACTTGATAAAAAAAACAAACAAACAAACACTGTTGGCACCCTCAATGTCACTCTGTGGTAATGGAGCCCTGAGATGTAGCCTAGTCTACCACAGGCGTATGCTATGCCTCAGGAGTTCAACCATAAACTCGGGGGTGTTATTTTAACATTAAGTGTTGAGTGGGTGGATTGGGTGCAATGCATCATTTATATAAAAAAAACAACAACAACCCCAAAATCTATCTATAAAAAGAATTAAGCATGACAATAAAGAGGTTACCCAAGGCCAGTTTGCGTGGAAGTAAAAAAAAAAAAAGTCCTGTTTCTGAAAGAGTCCCTATACGTATTCTTTGGTGCTGCTCGGTGCACCAGAGCGGGAGCTAGCCGTGGGCGGGTACTTGGGCAGATGTTTGTTCCTGGGACAGGACGCAGCTAACATTGCTCCGCCCAAGACGTCCAACAGGGAGCCACCCCAGGCGATGAAGATGGCAGAGCCAAACTCAAATCTGTTGAAGGGAAATGAGCATTTTCAAGTTTTCAAAATAGATATCACACCAGTGTTGTTTTCTGAACATAAATAAAATAAAATAAGATCATTTAAAATCAAAGGATGTCACATTTCAGCTTGAAGACTCTCCCACAACAAGACTGCAGATAAATCTTTCTCTCTTAGTTTAGCATGAAGTGACAAAACATGAACAGAAAAAAAATTACAACAGAAAAAATGTTTATTCTTCTGTGTGATATGTGTTCTGTTAGAAAACAAACTCTAATCCTTGAATGTTCTCCAATTTGTACATCTCTGATATTTGGAAGCCCCTAGTGGTGATATTATGGATTGCAGGAAATGCCTATAAAAATTAATAGACTGGATGAAATGTTGTAATTGTAGATTCTAATCTTTCATTGTTGTACCCATAAAGAGCCCTCTTCCCTTTTAAGTAAATCTTACATTGTAAGTGAATAAAAAATATATCATTATGTATAGTTTATGTATGATGTCATTTTATTTACAATGATACCTGGTTGATCAAATGACCAACTTCTTCTGCAAAGCTTCATAATTTGACACAACTGTCTTTATTTGTAGATTAAGTCTGATTTCTGGCAGTACATTATTATCATTATTATTTTAGAAATATAATCAATAACAGCATTGCATAACCTACTTGGAGTTGACCGGGGTGTAGGGATTATAGAAGGCTCGGATCACATTATGTGCAAACCAGGAGCACGCCACGATGGCACACAGCCCTGGAAGGGAAGAGGCAGAAAACAAAGATCAATCAGTCCATCATTACAGGGTTAGAACCTGAGATGTGCTGTTAAAACCTCTTACAGGCACCAGGCAGCAAAAGTAGGAGCACAATTAGCTTTTAATGTATCTGTTTTCATTTGATGATGTGAGGAGCATTGCTGGCAACAATTCCCACTGACCAATAGTCTGTGGGGGAATGGGGCTGAGAAGATGAGGTTTTCTGGGATCAAGCCCTGGTGTGGACAAAATTTGGGTGGTGTTCTAGTAGAGGGAGTTGCCTGGTCACTGCAGGTGTACTCAAGGTACCCAACCCCCAAATGCTCACAAAGGGCCCTATGATGAGCTTATGACTCACTTAGTACACCCTGGTATACAATGGTACACTGGTTTATCCTGTTGTGCTCTGGTATACTCTGCCTTTGCCCATATGCAACTGTGATAGGCTCCAGTAACTTCTCTTTGACCCCGAAAAGGATAAAGTGGTCAAGAAATTGGAAATAATAATCTTGGAAAATAGATTCAAGTGTATTTTGTTGTTAACACCATAATGTTTAGTGGAGATATGTGGTATATTCTCACCTCCCACAAGTAAGATAATCCCTCCAGTCATGGCAACGCGAGACTTGCGTAGTTTGTCGGTCCCACCGCACGTGGTACATTTCATTCCCATACATGCCACACCCAGCCCCGCAATGGACATGATGATGCCAACAATCATCAAGGCACGCGTGGCCTGTAGTGAACCTGGTGAAAAACACATATGACAGGAGGAAATCATTATTTAATTTTTTGTAAATTTCATTTTTAGTTGTGGAACGTGGGAGCAGTGGTGTAAAGAAAGTTTTCATAGAAGGTTTAGCTCTGGGTACTGATGAAGGACCGCAAGAAAACAAGGAGGATTTATGTGTGTGAGTTAGATTCACACTTGGCCCTTTGAGGCATTTTAATGCTTTTCCTGGAAGGGAAACCATGGCATCCATGCAGGCTCACACTGCAGCGATGAGAAAAACACGCACCTTTGTTCAAATGTTCGCCCTCCCCTCTGTTGCTGCGCGAGAGGTGGAGTCCTGCATGTTCCGGCACAGGATCCTCATATGTCATTGACCACCACCCCACCCCTTCCTCACTATAAAACTCATTTATCCTCATCCTCCTCCATCCACCTAGAACCAGTCTGTGCCAGTGCTAGCTGTCCCTGCCCAACCCAAACAAAGAAAGAGCTCCAGGAGGGCAGGGACGGTGAAGAGGAGCAAGAGTCTGGAATGAACTGCTCAGTTCCTATCTGTTAGGCATGTTGTCTCCTTTATAAATTTCTGAAGAGCAAATAAAACCTAATGTTTTTGGAGCTATTTACATAAAAACCGGAAACCAAAAATTTGTATTGGAATGCGTATGCTGCCTGATTTTCATTGGTTACTTTCTTGTGACCTATTGGGATTTATGTTCAATAATGTGCAAAAAAAACACAAATGTTCACATTAAACAGACTTGAACAAGATTGTCGACCATTTATCAGCAGACCTAGCCTAGCCTAGCTTAGACTGGCGTGCTTCCAATGATTAGATCCAGAAAGTGAGCTGAACTTTCTTTCAACGTCTAAAAAGTTTACAGTTAGATATTTTTGGCAACCAGTGTTTGTCTGTGTTCAGTAGTGACTGTCGATGCTTCTGAGGATTTTGTCTTTATTATCCAACAGTCTTATATCCTGTTAGCATGCTAAAATATATCACTAGAGAACGAAATGAATACTGTTGAAGATGAACATCACCACAGAAAAGAGTGACCGTAATGATGTTCCTGAAATGCTTTTCGTGCCTGTGCTGCTGCAGTCGAGTTTCCATGGTTACGAAGTTGATGTGTTATTCCAACCTGACCCAGGGAAGCCTGAGTAATGAAAGTCCAGATACATTTTCAACACAGAGATTTCTGAAACTGGCAAATATTAAGTAGGGGTAAAAGAAGGAAATTAGTCTTTGAGGAGTATTTGGATTTGAATTTTCTGGACTCCTTTCATTCAGAGGGGTTTCTTGCCTTAATTACTGTGATAGTTGGGTTTAGCCCTGAGGTGGCAACTTGAGGCATAAGGCATGAAACAACAGCGTGTCCCATTGATTTGGCTGGTCAACAGATCAATGGACCTCAAGCTGTTCCAGGTGATCTCGAGGTGGAGCAGCTGCCCAAAATCAAATTGTCCCGAAAAGCAAATGTTGTGCATGGGAGGTTGATCCCAACCATTTGTTGTACGTCTTGATTCAAGGATCACAAACTATCATCATTAATAGTGCGTTAAGGCTTCCGTGAAATGCACTTAGATTTACCTGGGTCAAAACTATGCCAGTGCAATCAGTTTTTTGTATCCTTTTAATCACGACTTTTTTTAATCACATCACTTTCATTTTACTTTATTGACTCAATTCGATTGATGCACTGTGATGCCTTGTGGGAAATGTCCCAACAGCAGCCTATAACATTCCATAAAGTACCCTGTGTAGGTAGAATGGGATGGTTCTTACTGTCAAGTTGCAGAATGGAGTCATAAATCTTGCACTGGAGCTGCCCGGTACTCTGGAAGGCACAGGACATCCACAACCCTTGATACATGGCCACGGCTGTGATGATGTTGTCGCCGATGTAAGCTGACATCTTCCACTGTGGCAGTATAGTCCCTATGATCAGTGCCACGATGCCAATTAGCGACATGAAAAATCCCAACAGCTGCATTCCGGAGTTTGCCATCGTTCCCTCTCGCACGGAAAGTAACCTTTTCCAGATCGTTTGGGTCCTCTCCTCTGGGAAGATCTATAAGTTGCGTTGGAGGTGAGGGGGAGAATGAGCCGAGCTGGTGCCTGTAATGCTCCTGGCCTCTGGGGCTCCTCTTTCTGTAACAGACATGTGAGATGCGGGTGATGTGACGCGAGGTGGGTGTGTAATTATCACAACCCCTCATGCATGCAGATGTGGGGACAAAGGGGTGGGAGCTGGTGGGACGGGGCTCCTCCGCTCTTCAGCGAAGCAACAGGCTGTTGGCCACTCAGCACTTTTTCCCCAAATTGAATAAAGCAGCTGCAGGGAACGTCCAGAGCTGAACTGAAAGGGGAACACTTTAGATTAGGGAACACACGTTCACCATTAGCTACAGTGCAGAATAAGGTCAAAATAAATGCTTAGTAATAATACGCAATAATACGCTGCTAATATCTATCTTTTCGGGACAATGTAACACATTGTATTGTATGATTTTTAATGCAATATAAACAATGGAAAATGGTTCCAATAATATTCTGTACCAATGGTCTGAAATGATGATTGATGATGACCTTTTCTTATTTAGTTTTGTGCTTCTCTCTTTCTCTTCTGACCATAACGTCCAGTCCCCTTAGTTCTAGTTTCATGTCTTCAGGACAACAAACCACTTCAACTACATAAGTCTCTGCTATTTACATGTGTGTTGAATGTTGAATGTTTCTGTGTGTCCCACCATTCCCCCTTCTCTTCAGCTTTTGGTAGGCCAGCCTCACCAGGAAGATCTGGTCCCACTCAAGGGTTCTTCCTGTTAAAAGGAGTTTAGCTTTACCATTGCTGGTTCTTTAGTGGTTCCTGTAAAGCTCCTGGAGACCATCTCGATTGTCTATATAAATAAAGATAGTAAACAATTCAGAAACATCCTTTTGATTCTCGTACCTACTGTACAGCATCTCACATGGCTGAGTAAACTATTCTCTCATTTTCCCCTACAGCCTCCCCCACTCCTTTCAGCATAATTCCTTGCCTCCTCAACTGTATCCATGTATTCAAGTCCCAACTGTTGAAACCAACAAATGCCTCATTGTTGCCAGGGAGGAGTGACCCCATAGATCAAGGAGTCTGTCTCGCTTTGATACAGAGGCTGAGGAGGAGGTAGCTGGTTTGAAGAGACTGGTTGGGAAGGAAAGATGAAGTGAGTGCTAGGAGTTTAAAAAAAAGAAGGTAGGAAAGGTGAATGCTTTGTGAGATGGAGGGGAGGGCGAGGGAGATCAAGGGGTCAGTCTCGAGACAACTGGTGCTGTTACCACAGGCAACCTGATTTATCTGATGTCCTCTCGGCTGCATTTCCACCCACATCCTAGATTGCGGAGAACACAAAATAGAACATTGCACTTTCCCCTCCGTGTTCACTCTAGTTGTTCTCTTTTCTTCTTCTTTATTTTAATATAAAGCGCAAACACACACTTGTCTCACCGGCATAACTGTAGCTGGGAAAAAAACAGCTAAATCTGGCCAAAAAGGAGGGGGGCGGCTCTCCCTCCCAGCCGGAGGCCTCCAGTGAGTGTGAAACGCACATCTCTAAAGGTCCGTAAAGTGCCCTTGGAAGTCACCGAGGCATTAGCAATAAAACACACTGGGGCCACAACTTTTTTTCCCCCTCAAAGGCTCTGAGAGCACAAATGAGGGGGGATGGCGCCCATCTCTGCATGCCCTCCTTCTTTATCACCTCCAGGCTCGTTGTGCGACAACACTTGGCTATTGTGAATCAGGAGCAGCGGGAGGACCCACACACCGTGTTCTCAGTCTTCTCGTTTCTCTCTTAAGAGCTTAACAAGTACGTCACACAGGGGAGAAACATATTTGGACAGTTAGGACACACTGGTGACATTCATGGGCTTTATGCTGCAAGTCAGCAAGTGTAACTGTGGAACCCGTCTACCAGACGACAACGGTGCCATATTATGTTAGTGATTACATTAGAAGTAGGAGCTGATATACACTGTTGCTCATAAAGTTAGAATAATTTTCTTTTCACTCACATTCTGCAGGTGGTGGTGCAGTCATTCTCGCTGTTGCCACACAGCGAGAGGGTTCTGGGTAAGGATCCTCGGGGAGCCAGGGGCTTTCCTGCATGATCGCATTGCAAAAACATGCGTTTAAGACATACTGGATAGTCTTCAGCTACCTCGTGACCCCTATAAGGAATACAGAGGTAGATGTTGATTTTATTCCTCTCCCATCACCTCAGAACAGAGAGAAAAAGTTTCTGTCACAGTCATTTAAATGGAACAGGTAATATTAACATTTTATTCTAATTTTACAGGAAAGAATAGATGACTCTGATCATAACAACCATGTCTGTTTCAATTTTTATAAGAGGTTAAAAATTTAATTTTAAGGCAGAATCAATCAATCAATCAATCAATCAATCAATCAATCAATCAATCAATCAATCAATCAATCACCAAAAATTACAAGCTCTACTTTATCTACTTTATTTATTATTAAACTTTAAGTCGGACTTTTACTTTGGGTGCATCATAATTATGCCTAAGTGTTTAAAATGCACAACTTTATCAAATTAGGCTACTCAAGTTACAAAACTCCAATATTTTTTCCCCAAAAGCATAGTGAATAAACATAGTGAATAAAGTAGTTTAGTAAAGTATTGCACATTGTATTCCTTTTAATGTATTAGGAGTGCCACCTAAATAAATAGTTTAACCTGAAATTTCAATAAGTTCTGCAAATAAATGTTGAATAATATGTATTAATCTATAAGGCTATAATTTACCATATAAGTCAAGATATACATAAAATGAGCAAAATTACTGTCCTTATTTTATACATTGTCATGGTTTAATTTCATTTTGTGAATTTGCTTAATACCTGAGGCAGAATTAAATAGGAGGTCTTTTATATTAATCTGCAGCAGGAGACCATCAACTAAATATCAGAGATAAATCTACACAAGCCTGAAAAATCGGAAGGTTGTGGAATTTTTCTGCCCTCTACTGTCCACAGTTCGGAACTACAACTGACCCGTGCAGGTGTTGCTCACCGCAAGCATCAAACTTTGAGAAAACATTATTTCAAGCATTTAGATCAAAATATTAAAATCAATAAGAATTACATATACAGATTATACCAAAACTACTCACATCTATACACCAGTTCTCTTAATAACAAAGATTTGTGGAGGATCTGTGACATTATTCTACATTATGCAAGGATTAATTGCATCTCTATAATCCGCCAGAACAGACAACACAAATGGAATTAGCATTTAAATATTTGTGGAAAGTATGATTTGATAGGAATTTAATAAGAATTTTTGAAGCTGCATGGGCGTGTCTGTTTTGTCTTTCATGGAAAGGGGTCGTCAGGTGTGTAGTTGAAACTGGCATCTAAGAAGATGACCAAGGTGCCCAGGGTGGTGATGATGACAAACAACCAGAGGAAAAGACGGTCCACCACAAGGGCGATGAACTGCCAGTCTCCTGTCATCTGGGAGGGGGGGGTACAAAAAAAGCAATGAGTCAGCATTCTGCCTGTGTATCTCTGCAGCACCGCCGTCGTGCCCTTTCTCACCGAGTCATCCGTGTCTTGTTTCTTCAGCTGCTCTGCCATGTATGTCACGGCTTCAATGGCGGACTTCAGGTTGGGAGGGAGGATCAGGCAGAAGCTGTCGGAGTGGGCAAGCCGCTGCAGCTGTACCGTGCTCTCACACCTAAAATCAAACGTTGAGAAAATGCATTACAGTAAACACAACGAAGAGTTCACCCTGTGCGGAAGGGCATGTTCCAGGTGTGACCTCCCTTTGTCACTTTGGATGCACAGAAAAGGTGTGGTTCCAACAGAGAATAGAATCAGAGATTACTGCGCAGCCATCGGGTGATATTGGGGAATGAGACTCTAGGATCTAGACCAGGGGTGCTCAATATATCGATCGCGATCTAGAATGCCAAAGTAGATCGCGTGGCAATAAAAAAAAAAAGACATCAGGCCGTCATCCATCCTGTCACTTGATTGATATACAGGGCAGCCAGTCAGATGACATCTACATTTTTTTGACACTGTGCATGCACAAACAAAGTCTCTAAGTGCAGCAAAGCTAATAAGCTAGTCAGTTTTTTTCCAACTAATTTGTTGCTTTTGTTTTTTTCTATTAAACTTAAGAAGGTATAAAAATGAGTGGGGGAGCTGGACCAATTAAGAAGAGTAAAACTTTATACAAAATGAGAGGAGGACTTTTTTTCTCCACGATGACATTTTCAAAGTGCATTTGCCTCGTCTGACAGTTGACTATTGCAATACCAAATACGGGAAATGTGCAGTGGCGTTGTCGGACTGAGAATACGACACTGATTTCCCGCTGAAAAGTGAGCTGAGAAAGAGAAAGAGATTATAGTCCCAGTTTTTGGGACAGCAGTCATTTATCACAGTGTGTTGTGCAACATATGTGGTTATGCAACGTACAAATTATAACGTACAATATACAACGTAAAAATGGCAAAAAATCTTCAATATATTTCTGAATAAATATAATAGGTTGATCATTTGGACTTAGTCATTTCATAAGTAGCTCGCATGCTGACAAAGTGTGAGCACCCCTGATCTAGACCCTTTCCCCGATAGGCCCTAGATTCTTGGGCCTCTGCCTGCAGGGCCTGGCCAAAGACAGAGGTACACTTGGCAAATGTATTCACCTGTAGAGTTAGAACCCCTTAATAGCCCCTTTTGGAATGCAGGAACTATTTACCCGGGGTTATGAAAAATCTTGTTGCATATCCACCGAAATTTTAAAAAACAAAAACAAACTTTAGTTAAAAAAAGCTTACCTCAAACCCAAACAGTCCCTGATTTGAACACATTTTCCAAAACTTTCAGGTGCAGTGGAAACTTACACTACCCAGATTATCAGAAAAAAATCCTGGAATTATTGATGGGAAAGCAGCTAATGTGAAGACATAGACATCGCAACTCTGGCTTTCTCAAAGAAACGCATCACATTGGAGAGACCGCTTCAGTTCGGAACTGGATAGGTCTCTGAGTAGAATGTAATGGATTGAAAGACCATCAATCTCAAAGAGAGCATGCATAATGTAGCGTAGCATAGCATAGCCCAACAAAGCACACCACTTATGATGCAGGGTTAGGGTTCTCTGGTAATTTGGTAGCCTTATCCAACCTTATCCATTTGGCACATTATCCAACTGGATATGCTTTTTAATAACTCTAATGTCGGTGCACTGCCATTATGGACTTAAAGAAGACTCCAGTCCTTATTTAAAGATTTTTCTTGACCTCTACGAGAACCTCAGGCATGTAGCAACACCCTTCACACAAATGCTCAGAATGATGTTATGCGTGTCACAAGTCAGCGGTGTGGCATTGTTCACCCCTGCTGTACACACGGCGACTGACATTGGCTCTCAGTTGTAAGACGCCGTGCATAGTCCTTGTGTGCCCTTCAGCCTCTGGTTCAGCTCCTAAGGACACTGAGTGACAATGGCAACATAGTCCTGACACCGAGGTGACATTGACACAGCGCCGGGTCAATGTTTATGAGGTGGCACAATCCCTGACCCTGTCATTTTCCCCCCTTTCACAGCTGCTTCGTCCAACCAATGCAGGAGCAGCGCCTTCAGGGCCGCATTCTCCCAATGCCATCAGGCTTCAGAGAGTTAAACTTATTAAATTATTTTTAAATCCATTGAAGGAATTAAAATCAATGCAAAAATATTACACCAAAGATAATCTGAATTATCTTCACTGGTTTTATATAACAGAGAGGATGAGGCCCAGTTTTATATTCAAATTCTGTCATTACATGGCAGGTCTCTTGTGTCTGCTAATAATAACACGGGGAGAAATGAACATTTGAACAGGGTGTTAACTGGTTGCTGCAAAATTGACCAACTTGTTCTGCCCTGTGTTTTCCATCACTTTGTCAAATTTTTTTTTTAAAGTGTCTAAATTCAATTAATCCTAATAGGGATTGATTTGTTACTATAAAATAGTAACATTATGTTACAATTTGCACAAATTTGCCATGATGAGATAAGCTATTATTTGAAACCCATCAAATGAATTTAATTTTCTGCTGAAAAACCCAATGTAGTTTCAAATTTCATCATCACAGACTTGAATATAAGTCCCAGATCTTTAGAATCAAAACAGAAACTTTATTTTGTAACTAGTTTTCAAACTCAGCACACACTGAATAATTTGTGAGGACTAATTTAGCAATGGAATTTGAGCGGAATTTCCATATTGGCCTCAAATTCCATCTGCCTTTGCTAAATTAGTGCTTGGAAATTGGACGAAAGTGGCTTTGTTAGAAGGTCTGAGGTGTATTTGACAGAATCCTCTCCAAAAACTGTCAGGGCTAAAAAATGTAAATATTAAAGTTGTTCAATGTTTACGAACAAAAATCTTGAGTGGTGGGAAAGCCAACGACTCCTGAGTCTTTATTCTCCGTGAACTGGGAAGTGGAATGATAAAACAACCCTTAAGATTTAAAAAATCCTGTCTGTGTACCCCGCTTAAGCAAGGCTGTAATTAGTGTGGAGACAGGAAAAGGAGGAGGAGGTAGTTCATTATCATCTGAGTCGAAGATTGAAAGAAACAAAGAAATCAGGTGATTGTCCAGTCATATTGCATCATCCATACATTGCTACACTGGTATAATATTATCACGTTCAACTAAAATTGAATAATGCTGTCATGAAAAATATGTCGTAACGTGCCAATTAGACTATCACTGTAACATTTCTACTGAAGGTGTCTGGTTCGACTCCACCTGTCAGATTGTCTTCTAGCACATGCAATCAATGTACAGAATGTCATGCAACGTATATGGGCTGTACATTGTGCGTGATGGCAATAATATGCAGGAGCTCTGGCATGAAGGGGAGGTAGGAGATGCAGTGCAAGTTATCGAACTTGCGGGGCAGGCCACAGTGTAACAACAGATGGTCTACAGGACAATACATAAGAGGTCCAATGTGTGTGTTCTCATATTTGCTGCATATTTAGTACTCATCCTATCAGCAACATGAGGCCTGAGAACATTTTGGGTGGTCTTCAGAACATTGGGGGGTTAAGACATGGTTGTGGTTGCTTTTTGGGTATAGGTCAGGGTCAGGGTTAGGGTATTTGGCATGGTTATGGTTAGGGTATGGGGCTGGGGTCCTGATTGTGTCAGTAGAAGTCCTTACAAAGGTTGGTCATCCACATTCTGCATCCCACTCACATTCCATGGCCTGTTTAGGCCTGAAGGTCTATTGTGTCACACAGGCACCCTAACATGTGCACATGTTTGGAGTGGTAACTATAAACATTCAGTGTATTTGCTGGGCATGGGTAGAAGCTTCCTATACAGCCAATACTGCTGGACTAATGGTGTTTTACTGATGATTTTATAATTAGATTTTATATTTTTTTCATTTGCACTAATTTCTATGAGAACATTCATGCCTTGTTTTTATTTGACAACTTGGTGAACGTCAATCAAATATAATAAGAGTTCTAGTTAAAGATTTTGAAATCCAGGATTCCGGGAGTCATGGATGACATGCCCCCGCAGAGACTATTAGGCACAGTTCACTAGAGGAACTGCCCGGAATTCCCAGGAAGCAAGACAAAGGAAATGGGTCAGCTAGACATCGTTCAATCATTTTTTTAAATGCCAGGAAAGGGAAGGGAAATGTCAAGATTCTGTTGAAGGATAAAAATGTCTTTTGCCTTTAGTCCAACCTTTAAAGGCCGTATCAGCAGCATGGCGTCACTGTTGTCGACAGTTGAAATATTCTCAAAACAGAAGAGAGACGTCTTGCCACCCCAATGTACATGAATGTTTAAAAGAAAAAAAGCTAGCCTTGATAGTGTGTATTCTAAAGTGGGTTGGGCTGACGAGTCTGTAGAAGCTAGCTTTTGCGAACTGACAACTGCAAAGTTTAATTCTCTCCAAAGTTGATAGGATTTACCAACATTTATTCCAGATGTTGCATAGTTGCAAATCGTGACCCTTTACCTCCTCTTCCATAAAATATCATTTAAGTGTCTCCTTGAGCGATACAGACATTTGTCCTTTTTCATAAGTGGAGGGCGTTTACATGGACATTCTAAACACTGGTATACAGTACATCACCTGGATGCAAGTGCTGACTCTGTCATTGGTATCCAGTGCACAGACGAAAGGGTACCTCTCTGGATATAGTGATCCATGTTACGGGCTTTGAAATGTGTGACATTTAGCCTACTGATGATTTAAAACAGGGACGGGCGGAGACAAAGACGCCAATGTGATGGAGTGTGGATAATGGTGCCATCTATCCCTCATCAAACTTGACGAAATCCAATCCCCTCTGATCACTCACCAGCGGGCTTCCCTTGCACTCATCCGCCTATCTATTCCCAGGCTCCCCCATCCCACCCCTCCTACGGGATTACCCCCTAATGCCCAATCTAAACAGAGGCTTTAAGGCTGGCGGCTGAGGACGGGAGTGTTGCAGCTTAACTCTGGTTGAAACTGATGCCTTTGCAGATGGAATGAGCACCCCCCCCAGCACCAGGCTGAATGCAGCGGAGCCGTGGAGCTGTTTACAAAGTCATGGCGAGGACTACTGACAGATTGGTCAGAGCAAAGTCTTCAGAGCTGGCGTCACTGTGTTTATCCGCAAACACGTGAGGCCGGTCATCTTAATGACCTGCGATGCTAAAATATATACTGGGCTGCTATTCGAATACCATTGTAGTTTTACCTGTGCAAAAATGGCTACAGACTATTTTTGTAACCTTTTCAAGGTGGTGAAAATAAATATGATACCACAAGGCTTGATGCCGCTAGTTCCTGCCAAAACCAGCATGCTAGTACGTTTTGGTGGTTTTCTGTTTGCCCAGATGGAAATCAAAGTTAATATTTGTATACACATTGTCAACATTATTAGAAGTAGTTTTATAAATATTAATAAATATTACTCTTTTTTCTGCTGGTCTAAACAGACTAGAAAACTTAAAAGGACAGTTGCATAGTTTCATAGCAGAATCGATACAGAGAAAGAAACGTTGCAGCCGAGGATTGCAATATTAATTGCTTTATGTATTTGGAGAAAAACAAGAGTTCTTAAGCTTTATTCAGTATCTGGATCATTTAGTTAGATAATATTACTACTTTTTCCAGGGACTTTACCTGCTTCTCCAAGGCATCACCAGATCAGGGTTGATTTTGCGAATGAAATACTCTCCTCCGGGCTGACGGCCATTAAAGCTTCTTATCGGCTCCTCTTCACTTGTGTCGTCGTGCTCTTCCAGCTTGGGCCTCGTCATGCCAATGTACTTGGGAAGGAAGTGAATGAACACCTGCAAAAGCGGGGCAGGGAAATCTGATCCAAATGATGACGGATGACAGTGCGAAACTGGATCAATGTATGACCTCACCTTTCGAACCCAGTTTGGCATGATATGTGTGCTGGGCGTTCGGTGGTGCAGGTTGAGGACGACGACACTCAGGATGACGGAAAAGGTGACCAAGATCATGGTGAACATGACGTAGTTGACGATGATCGGAATGCCCAGAGAAGTCTCAGGGACCTTGTCAGCCAGCAGAAGCATGAAGACAGTCAGAGCGATGAGGACAGAAATGGAGAGAGTCATCTTTTCTCCTGCAGACGGTTCACAGAACGAATTACGACAGCCGAGCTTAGCGAGTCTAAGCTAAACTGAACAAGTCAACAGACATTACACAGTCTTAATAACATATCCAGGCATCATGTGTAGTCCAACATGTCAAAGCATGCTGACCTGCTCCGGGAGGGAGGTAGAAGACAAAAATAGCCAGCACGCTGGTTAAGATGCAGGGCACGATAATGTTGATGATGTAGAAAAGAGGTTTCCTCTGTATGATTAGGTAGAAGGTAATGTCCTCATACAGGTCTTCCTTGATGTTCTTTCTTGAGGGTTTGTGACAGATAGCCCACTCTCCATTTTCTGTGGAACAATGGAGAAGAAGGCCCGGCTTACTTTAATAACATGCACATATTGCAGAGCAAAGATCTTCATGAATGGGATTCTTTGGTCACAGAAAGTAGTCGCCAACCTGTGAATGCATTCTCATCTATAACAATCTCGTGAACTTCTTTGCCATCATCATCTAGGAAGTACTGCAGGTCCACCTCGGAGGCATCATAAGTGTACGAGCGGAACACCATGCTGCAGTTCTGCCAGTCAAATGGAAAGTACGAAACCTTTGGGAGGAAAAGCGTGATCATTTAAAACACCTTTAAGGAAATTAAACCTAGATGTACAGTCTTGCAGGTGTGGATGCAGAATAGTTTTTTCAGTCTGGAAACCCAGCAGGTAGTACCTGAATGGAGCAGGAGCTGCGGTAGATGGCTGGAGGAAGCCCAGTTGACTGTGCCATCATTGTAAACCAAGACGTTGACGTAGAGAGCCACATCGAACTGACCATCATTACTGTTTGGAATATCATAATATCCATGAATTAGAATTTTTGGGATTTATTTATAAACAGAGGCACGATGGTGGAGATGTTAGCAGTGTCGCCTGGAAAGAGGGTCTTGGGGATGAATCCCACGGGGCCAGGGGCTAACCTATGTGAAATTAAAATATGTCTGCATGGGTGCTTTACTGGTACACTGGCTTCCTCCTACAGTTCTCACAGGTGAATTGGCAATTCAAACCTGACCTTAAGTGTGAATACGATTGTGGAAGATTGTTTAGTTCCATGTGTAACCTGAAGGCAGCTTGAATAGGCTCCTTATCTGTTTCCTTCACCAATCACTAATATGACAGTCACACGGCCCTACAAGCAAAGCTACGGAAAATAGACTCAGCGAACAAGAAATAACTACAATATGTGTGCAAAACGAAAAACCCTTGGGACCTGCTTTACGGAATCCTGTATTTTTGTGCAGTACAAATGGGTTTGCATAGTTCAGTGTTCAAGCAGATCCACCTGACAGAAATACATATTAATGATATTTTGAACTTTTGGCGAGTTGTCAAAAGTTCAAAATGTCCTGATACAGCGGAAGCTTGAGTTGGACACTCACTTGTTTATAAGGTAGATGTCAGGCCTCCACACTTTATTGGGAGGAATCCTTAAGACTGTGATGTTGTCGTATTCCTCTGGTTTCCATGACAACCTGTAGTCTGACCATGCCTGTAATTAAAGGCAGCGAAAGGAAAAAGCGCAAGGCACAAAAGAAAAGTCAAATGGTGAAGTCATTACCACGGCTCCCTGATGCTTCTGCCATTTACATAACAGGCCTAGTTTGTCCCGTCATTTCAACCCCACCGACAGACGCACACTCTCATCCAATGCCACAAACACTCAAGTTGTCCATAGTTCCTAATTAGCACAGGCAAGGCAAAGACATACAAGAGTGAGTCAGTGAATGAGGAGGATAGGGCGATGAAATCTTTTTTTTTGCTTATAGGAAGTGACAAGTCCATTTCAGGGCAGAGCGAGCAGACAGAAGAGAGATGGGAGACGGGAGCGGGAGCAACGGAGCGAGGCCGGGAAACGGCCTGTTTGTCAGGCCGTACCAGATTCATGAAAACGTTGGTTGTCATTTCTTCATTCTTCTCATTCTGTTGAGAGACAGATGGGGAGATAGTGATGCCACAGTGGCAGCCCAATAGTGACTAAGTGTGCCCCACCCAAAACATGATTGTTGTTGTGTATGTTTATACCTACCAGGCTGACGAGTTGGGACAGGGTCATCCCCACTCGGACCATCACCTTCTCCTCCCAGTAACGAGCAGGCCTGACCTTCATGTTGTAGTTATGAAAGATCTTTTGGTGGAGCCTCCGTTCTATTTCTGAGGCTCCTGGATATGAAGATGCAAATAAAAAGAAACAACAAGGATAACAAGGGATAAATTGCATTTAGGGAGTTTCGATATTGGCTTTTTTACCGACAAACTGATGTATCGATAAAATTGTACATCGCATCCCTATAGTTTGACATTTTGTGTGAGAAGAGAAGTAGCTAATAAGTTTGATGTATAATATGTGCATGTTTTGTCATGAAAAGTCTAAAAACTGACACCAATAATTTCTGATAGTTCAATTGAACATCAACATCAGCCAACAATATCAGTAGGCCAATTATATCGGACACATTTATCGTTATTTTATAACATTTTTTCAACATTAGCTTTTGATACAAGATGCTTCCATTTACAGAACCCTATAGCGGAGAAAATGCAAGAACACCCCGAGTGCCTCTGATCTTGTCTCCTCTCTGACCTCCTGCCACATCGACTCAACCAGTTTTCAAAATAACCCAGTCAAAAGACTTGGCTTTTCTCCTTGTCCTTTACCCAGCTGGACATCAGTAGAAGAAAGCCTAGACTGCCCAAAAAGCCACCTGATGGCATGTCCTGATAACAATAAAGTCATAACCGAACAAATAATGAATACTTTCTGTGTCACTGTCCATCTCTTTTTTACATTTCGCCCCATATTTTTGGAATACTTTAACTTATAACGGGTTGTGGAACAATTAATGCCACACAAACAGCCTCTGATTTATTGAGGGAGATCAAAACCTAAAGTGAAAAGACACAGCCTGCGTGTGGGACCAAAGCAGGGCTTAAATACATCAACAGTACAAGCAGAACCAGAACACCTGACACATTCCAGTGACAACCAGACCACCGCATGTTTGCTCTTAGTGGTTTAGCTGGGCCACAGTTGGTTCAGTTCTCAATGAGATGACCAACCTAAAAATACACTGTGTTTGTGTATGCATTCCATGGGGCAGTGGCTCTTTAACTTGTTCATGAATGATGTATTTTGCCATAGGAAATACTGCGCATTATCACACTGTTGCTCTAAAAATAAACACTGGTATAAACAAGCGGGCCAGGAATTTAGATTTAAAATTTTCTATACGGCTATTTACTTCAATATATCCGGATACTCAAGCAAAAAAATGTTGCATGAAAGGACAAACAGGACGTGTGAAATAAGCAGAAGTCAGTGGGGGGAGGGCAGGTGTGGTACGATGGTAGCAAAGGTGACTGAGCTAATGTAATTGATATGCTGTGAGGGAGTGGGATCAAAGGGGATGGCTGAGATACCAGCCTCATGAGAGACAAAAATAGGCTCTGATTAACAAACAATGCGTGTTCACGTGAATCGTTACAGAGGAAGACAGTTTTTGGTAGAGTTTGGTTTTTCCACTGGGATGATCCCTCTTGTGAGTCACCTGTTTTTTGGTCTTAAAAAACTTTCAAAATTTGGATGTTTTTTTTTTTTTACATGCTCACATGGAACTTGATTGAACTGGCCCTACATGCTGATAAAACTTAAAATGTTCAAAATTTTAGAACTACAGGTGGAGTTGAGGCTGGTTTTTAAATGGAAACAAAGAAAGCTGTTTACCAACTATGCTGTGAGGTTGAGGTCAATGTCAGAAAACTTTCAATCCTACTTTTTGTCTACTCAACCTCCTTCTGCTGCTCTCCCTTCTTGGTTTAATCATGAATACAATAATAAATGCTAACCGTCTAGCAACAGATTGAGCAAGTATTCTATGAAAAGCACTTACCAGTAAAGGTGAGACAAAGACAGCTGCATACGATGAGAAATACATTCATCCTAGAAGGAATGTCCATTCTTGTTTGTCCGATTATGACCTTGATGGCATCCTACACCTTGGTGCACCAATTAAAGACCATCCAATATTCACGGACCCCTCTGCACGATTACCTCAGGCCTCAGTGGCCACAACTTCAGATGTCTATGTAACTCCTTTATAGAAACACCTTGGTTATAATAACAGCTCTCTAGTCTATCTTCAGCGTCTGAGGGTTCCCCCTGTGAAAATCTTTGTGGCTCTTTTAAGGCTACCAGGGTCTGGTTGTATGGGGTGCTCGAATACTGGGAGTGACGAGAGGGCGGAATGCCTTTGTACCAGCAAGCCTTTGGGGCAGGCACCTGTTGGCGCTCACCAGCCTGAGGTTATCACTGCGGGTGTTGTGGAGGAAGTGGAAGAGGGAGTGGGGCTGAAAGAGGGGGAGGGGAGGTTACAGGGATGGGGAATAGGCTGTGGGTCATGACAATTGAGATATTTTTGGGTGGGTATGAATGACGCGGCCTTTCACCTGGATGGCTGATTTCGTTTGAGGCAGAAGTGGGTGAGGGATACCATCTCCTCCTCGCTTTTTATTCTGTAGTTTATCTTCTTTGACAAATTTTTGAATAGTTATTATTTAATATTATTCATTGATTATATTTATTGATTTACTGCATTTAAACTGCTGTAAAGAGTGTGTAGTGACCTTAAGAGTAGGAAGAACACATTTAGATTAGGATTATTCATTGACTCATTGACTCATTTGGAACCTTCACTTTCTTGCATCAGATTTTTTTCCAATCATATCCTATGAAGAATGACTGATTTCTATTAAGAATTATGAAATATAACCCTGAAAAACCAACTTAAAAAAAACGTCTTCATCAAATGAAAGCCACTATCAGCATTGTTTGAGCCTTTCCCACCTTCTGCAAAACATTGCATGCAAAATCACCCACAAATCACCTTAAAGGACACATCGTGATAACATAAAGAGTTTAACTAAGGAGGTGACTGTGGCTATGACAATGTCCTACAGAACTGACAGCGATGCATACTGAAGTTAGGCACAGTTTACTGACTGGACATGCATTAATAATGCATAAGCAAACTCTATATTTAGTATATTTTTACTCATCTTTCAAAATTGGTAGAACACAAAAACATTTTTTAAAAAAAATCTGTTAATTATATAATAATCACATATGATATTACACAACCGGACAAAGCTGGCATTTGTGTGGGAATACAAAACAGGCAGGAAAAAATAAAATCTGTTCAGAATGTGGAGGATGAATCGGGCCCCAAGTGATGTTGTTGGAAGTACCCCAAATTATCCTCCAATACAAGTAAGATTGTTGCTATAGAAAGTAAAAATATTATTAGTAAATGTACTTAGGAATCGAAAGTCTTAAGTAAAGTTAGTAAACGGCTCTCTCCAAAATGTGGGTGGAGCAGAAGTAGCAATAAAGGACAAATAAACTCCTACTCTTTTTTTTCAGTCTTCCAAGGACTCGAAAGTTAAACAGTGATCCAAGATAAGAAAACACCGCCTATCACCTACGCTTGTTCTTTCTATTACTTTGTTTCCACGACGCCGTTTCTCCCACTGCCGGGGTTTCCTGAGCAAAAACGCAAAACAGGCCATAATCAGCCTTTACATTGAGGGATGAGAGAGAAAATGTTTCCCGTGAGCTGCTGCTGCAGACATAAATCAGTTTTAAAGGTCTGAGTATACCTCTGTGTACTGCTGAACAGCCTCCCCAGTGCTACAGTTTGATACAAGGTCAAAGAGTTGGATAATGAGCACAGAGATTAAATGAGGCCTCATCCTAACTCCAATTTTGAAGCACCGTTACCACAATCTAAAAAGCCCATGGTGTGTTCGACCAAAGAAATATGAGGGAAGCCCATGCAGGGCTTATGCAGGACCAGTGGGTGCCTTTGATATTACATATCAGATCTTTATTTTAAAAAGAAATCCCCCCACCCCCCCCAAAAAAAAACTTTTACAAGGGCAGCCATGTGTTGCCTCACGCAAATTAAGAGAATGTCATGCATGCGTGAGCGGGGCCTGATGAAAGCTGCATATTAAAAGGCGGCAGGTCTCTGGAATAATAAGAATTCCACTGGGCCGCAGCAGCAGCCGGTGCACGGGGGGTGGCATGCACTCCTGTTTAAGGAATATCCTGCGCACACATAAAGCATAGCTGGAAATACAAAGGGGATTAATGGCATGCAGAAAAGTCAGCAAAGCACGAAGATGCCCTGGTCCGTTCTGATGCGGTGGAAGTGAGAAGCGCACAGCTGGTCACGGTGTTTATGTGTGACACGGTTTATGAATATCCGATATTAGACCCAAAGACCTTGTGAGGATAACATATCCCAAAAACAGTGGAAGCAACAACCACTAGGTAGATTATGTATTTATTCTATACACAATAATTGGTACAATTACATTTCTTTGTAAAGTGTAGTTCATGCAAATATTAACATCTATTGTTTTGCTAATTTTTAATCCTTGTTTTGTTAGCCTTGCTTGGTTTATTATGTGCACTTAATCTAATTATCTATGGGGTTATCAGCTGATGCACATTGATTTTTATCCAAAGCTTTCTGCATTTAGGACTATCCTGGGGAAATAAAAAAGATGGATGTTCACTCAGCAGTATGATTAAGGAGGGAGGGATGGTGTGATGACGTCATCCCAGTAGCGATGCAGTTCAATTTATCTTTATTTATACAGGATCTCTTACAGTTAAAAAATTGTCTCTAGGTTTTTCAGTTAAACCCGGAGCCTGACCTCCAAACTAGCAACAACAGCAAGAAAAAACTGCCTTTTAACAGTAAGAAAACCTTCAGTAGGACCAAACTCACATGGGGGGACCCCACTGCTGATGACTGGCTGGTGAGAGGTAGAGGAAAAGGGGTGATATGGCAGCGAGAAGGACAGAAGGAGGAAAGGAACGCACACATACATGTAAAACAGTCACAAACACAGGCCTACCTGCAGCGATATATTTGAATGTTTTTCAGATTCTGCAAGGTCAAAAAAATGCCGTGAACTTAGTCGTTCATCCAAAAGAACAGAATACCCCCTCCACTGTGTTCGCTAAATCCTTTCTTTCCTGTCTCAACACTGATAATAGTGTATTGCGATGGTTTCTGAAGCATGCGTTGGTATTTTGTGTGGTACTACGAAACCAAACGTCTTTTTGCAGTCGTGGGGAAGGGGTTGGCAGGGGCACGGTTTAAAGCTAGCCTCAGCGAAAATGGCCAAAGTGCCCACTGTGGTGAAGATGACAAAAATCCAGAGGAAACATGCGGTCCACTACCATGGCAACATATTGCCAGTCTTTCTTCAGCTGGAAGGAGACAGAAGGGGCGGATGAAATGGAAGGAGAGGAAAATTGAAAAGGAAAGCATTTATAGAGCTGTTTCAGAAAAGAATGAAGCTATCAACTTACGGCTTCATAGTCCTTCTCGGCCTGAAGAGCCTCGGCGATGTATGTGATAGCTTCGATAGCAGACTTTAGCTCCTCGGGCAGAGAGAGGTGGAGCTGGGGCCGTCGATGAACTTCCTCAGGTCTGTGCAACAAGCCTTCGGAGTGAAACCTGCCAAGAAACACACGCCTTAATGTCACAGGCATGAAATTCCTATTGCCCCTGATGTGGTAAAGCCAATTAGCAGCTGTTAAACTGGAGTTTTGCATTGTTTGTTGCAGGTGTCCGGTGCACTGTTCTGTCATTTAGAGAGGAAGAAAGAGAAGGTCAGAGGAGCACCCCAGGCTCACTGGGCCAGATTGAGGCCTCTCTGCTGGAGATGATGTGTGTATTAGGGGTCGCCCAGGTTACCAACTACCAGCTGCTAAAGAGATGCTAGGGGGAGGCTTGTTTTTTCTAGTTTAATAGCGTATTGGCATCCTCTCTATGAATTAGAGAATGACATTAATTCGATATGTTGAATATGGTTCTAAATTTGCAGCGCCGTTTAGGTTTAATTGTTGCTTGTGTTAAATGAAAAAAACAATGCTTTAGCCTCCAGTGAAAAGCTTTGGACAGAAATTGAACAATGTCATGGACTTAAAGAGTTCTCTGAAAATTTTGTGAATGCCAATGCTAGGACCCTGATCTGAGAAAATGTTTTCTACTGTTTGTTAAGGGTACTCAATGTTTTGGAATTCTTTAATAATACCGGCTGGGTATTAGTGCCTCGCGAAGTAAACATATTGATTTTTTTCCGCACAAAAGTAGTAGCAAATGTTTACTGTTTTGATCTTTTGCATATTTTTATTTGCAGTATTTGCATCAAAAGTTATACTACTAGTCTACTGAAGTATCTCATTAGTCATTAACCTTTTCTGCTCTGATTTCCCGAGCTGCATTAATCATGGCGAATGTCCTTGAGCAGTGAAGCATGTTTCCATTAGCTGCTTCCTGCAGTGTGTCAGCCACACGGCTGTAATCCTCCTACAACTTTTAAGCGGCGAAGCCGCGCAAGTACCTCTGCAAGATGATGGCTTGAAGGCCTGCGTGAGAAGAGCTGTCGTTTTTAGAATCACGAATCCTGGCCTTTATTTACGCATTTCCATAAGGATGAGAAAGATAATATATAGGGGTTGTTATATGTAAAGCGACATCCACACCTGAATTGCATGTCCACCTGCCACGTGCAATGGGACTGTCAGATTCAGTTTCCTCTGAAAAGTTTTTGTTAAAATATTCACTCTGAGTCGCTGCCATCGCCTCATCTTTGCTTTCAGTGAACATCTGTTATTAGATGAAACACCTCAAATATTAAACACCTCTCAGTCATTAAATTCCCAAACAAAAACCGCAGGTCAGACAGCCCACCAGTAGAGGGCATTGTGGCACTATGACATTGGACAGCCAGCTGCAGGGGGCTACATATAACTTTTAATGTTTTGTATGACGCTATTACCAATGGAGCAGCTGTTGTATGTTATATATGCTGCAGATATAAAGACGGACAGTAGAGGGGGATAGAGTGATGGAGTAGCCCACAAGTGAAAGAGAACAAGAGAAACGTGCCGTAGATTTTTTTTTTTTTGCTTTTAACAGAAGGGTGCATCACCGCCTCATGGGCTGTGCTAGAGCACTTCTCTATAATGTGATAAATTGCTTTTAGCATGATAAAAGGGAAACTACATCTACAAAAGATATGCCAGGAATGCATCTGTGACTTGGCTGAGGGAAGAAAGTGCAATCAAAAACTGGAAGTTTTCTCCTGACATATTCTGGAGGTGAAGGGTGGGGAGGTTGCGTGGAGGATTTGGGGGTGTTTAATCAAGCAGCAGCAGTGCGGCCAGATGGGTAAGAAGGGCCTGTTTGAGCCGTCTCTTCTCACACCTTTTCATCAAGTTCATCTAAACAAGGACACTGAATTGCTGTGCACACAGATCAGAGTTTAACTGTTTTTTTCTGATGCCCAAATATTAGCGTACATTTATCACAGCTTTGTGCAGAAGTAACTAAACAACTAAAGCTTCCTGGAACATGGGAAACACCAGCTAGGATAGCAGGACACAGAACTCAACCCTCGGAATTTTAATTCAAGGAAAGTTCTGTACGGGAGCATTTTATTTTGTTACAAATTGCTTATTTTACTTTAGGTGTGATTGTGTGAGTCAGTGTTCTGCGTGCATTATGGAAAAGGTACATATTAAAAGGTACATATATTAAACTACATATCAATTTACTACTCTATAGTCCACAACAGATTAACATTTAAGTTATGAAAAGAAAAGAAATGTTGGGGCAAGTTAATTCTTTTTGATCAGCAACATCTTCATTTATGTTTGCTTGTTCCATTTGATATTTTCTATCCTTGTTCACAGAGGACACTTCAGCACTGAAGCGCAGCTGTACAGACCAGCAGAAAACACTCTTTGGTGACTAAACATTGTGTCTCACCTGTTGGGTTTAGGGAACAGGACAGACATATCGGGCTTGCGGATGAAGTATTCATCGGCCACCTTGCTGACGGTGGTGACCTTTTTCTCCCTGCGGGGCAGGGCCTCCAGATAGGGGGGCCTCGACTTTGGGCCGCATCATGCACAGGTAAGGGGGCAGCAGGTGGATGAAGATCTAAGAGGAGAATCAGAACAAATAACTGAAGTATTCCTGAAAATGTTGGGTTTGTCAACTTTTCTGAAAGTCTATGAGGGTAAAATTTTGTTTTACGGGGTCTTCTGAATCTATTTTGTATACATGTTGCTTATTATGATGGATATATGGAAAATGGAAAATGTTGAGCGTAACATTTAGATAACCTTCGAGAACAGTGAGTGTGGAAAAATCAAATAAGGAGAAATTACTTCATTTTTCAATGTCTGCAATGAAGATGTCCTTGAATATAGAGAAAAAAGGGAGAAAAAACCTAAATACACAATTAGAGCCTTAATGTGCAGAAATTACAGTACAGAAACAGCACTTTTCTACACTCAGTCTGCCATAGGACCCCTTCTTCTCCTTTACCCAGCCGGGCATCAGCAGGAGAGGCCTCCTCCCATGTGAGCCTGGTCCTGCTCAAGGTTTATATCTGTTAAAAGGGAGTTTTTCCTGCTACTGTTGCTTTAATTTTATGTTTTAATGTTTCATTAATTTAAAAAAGTGTTAATTTTCACTTTTTTCCAAAAAAAATTGTATTTACACATGACACGCATAAGTCTGAATGTGTATTTTTTAATAGTTAAAGCTACATTATTGCCCCTTTTGATAGATTGGTAGCTAGCTGGACGGACAGACAGATGAACAGACAGGCAGAGAGGTGGGGAAGCAAAATGGATTGCCAATTGGCCTCGTTGTGAACGATGGCAGAGCCAAATATCTTTCTTAAATGTTGCACCACTACAGTTTAAATAACTGTAATAAAAGAATACTTAGAGAAGAAAATCAATATTTAACTCATTTTTTACAATATCATTAATGTATCGTCTTGTCAGGGAATGATTTGTTCTTGCCCAGCTGAACTAGTTTGGATTTGTTCATTAGAGGTTCAATAAACACGACTCACATCACTGCTTAGATGCCTATTTATACATTTAAAGAGCATTATCAACTCTTTGGAGGATTGTTTCTTGTTGCTGATTCATACCGTTTCACTTTTATGAGTAAATGAATGCCTGTAACTATTGTTGCAAGTACTGATACAACAAATAATGATTTTACCAATATAGAATTTTAAAAGAAAGACTGAAAAGTAGCAGGAGCTGCAATGTCCTTTCCTGCCATCACTGAGCAGCTTAAACCCAGCAAAGCACCTGTCTTAGTTGGAGGTGAATGACAGCAAATCAGCTGCTCAGGCCTTTAATTAGTGGCACATGATGTAGAGTAAAGGGCCGCTGATAGAGGTTAACGCCAGACCACAACATCCAGGCTTTTGGAGGACTGGGTTTCTTGAACACCACACTCCATTGCCTCCACCCAACAAATTATTGTAAAGACTTATATTATTTAATTAAGCCCAGACCACAGTTCACCACAATGTTGGAGGCTAATATAAAAGTTTTAATTATTTTTCAAATCACTCTAATTATGTAAAATAGCATGACTTACCCATTAACAAGCAACCATAAGATGCTATGATCGATTACCTCGAAGCCTCAGTTAATCTGCTGCCATTTATTTGCTTTTCGCAATTAGCTTTATGACCTTTATCGTCCGTGTTATTTAATTGGTAGTAATTAGTTTGGGTGTCGAATGAATAAATATGTATTGTGGGTAAGCGGCTTACATTTTGTCCACTTATAAGGTGAAGAGTTTATGTTCTTTAGATGTAAGCGGTTGGCTGATAACCAGTGATGCAACGCTGTGAAAGGTCAACATCTGTGGCAAAAGCTACTGTAAATGATTCATAATATAACATAAACAAAGCTCGTTTCCTTCTTTTCACGCAGTTGTCAGTTGTCAGCCGTTGTCATAGTTGCCTTTTGTTCATCTGTTAGAACTACACTCTGGCTTGAGAGATATTTGTCATTTACACCACATAACCCAGGTAAGTATAAAGATACTGCTTAAAATTATGTGCAAATTATAATTGTAAATTTGGACTGATTTGAATTTAACAATTTGTGTTGCTAATGCTCCATAATATATGGCCATTGTTTTATATGTTGTTATATATGTTGTTTTATATATCTTATAAATTTTATAAGTTATAAATTATATATATATATATATATGTGTGTGTGTGTATGTATGTCAACACACACACACACATAGAGATATCTATCTATCTATCTATCTATCTATCTATCTATCTATCTATCTATCTATATCATACTCTCATATTGCTGAGCTAAGAGCTAAAAAAACCCCCACCTCAATAAACAATACTTCTGTACTAATACTACTACTAGTACTACTACTTCTACAACTGCTATTCATAGTAACAATAGCAGTCGTGACCTCACCTTGCGAACCCACATTGGCATCTGATGGGTGTTTGGTGAGCGGTGGTGCAGATTCAGGACGACCACACTGAGGATGACTGAGAATGTCACTAGGATCATGGTGAGCATGATGTAGTTGACAATGATGGGCACCCCCAGCGACGTTTCGGGGATCTTATCAGCAAGCAGCAGCAGGAAGACAGTGAGGGTGAGCAACACATTGATGGACAGGCCCATCTTTTCTCCTGCAAGGGGAAATGCAAAAAATCAACATGGGAAGATATGACATCTGTAATATTATCTTATTTTTTGGGGGGATGCTTGAGTTTAATATCCATTCTTGTTGACAAAGTGACAGTTCGCTTGTTACGACTCATCTAGTTTTAGGCGGAGCGAGTTTGTTCATCCTTCATCTGAGTGAGATTAGCCACAGCTGGTCTGTGTAATGGCTCTAATAGGAAATTAATCCCCCACTCTAAGTAAAGCTGAGTGGTTAATAGTGCACGGCCTAGCAGCTCCGTTCACTCACAGGTCATTCAGGCACCATGTTTACTTCAGATTGGTTCGAAATGGTAAGTAATGAGATATCGACGAGTGGGACGGTTGTACATGCTCGTAGAGGAACACTCAAAGTACAGGCCTCATTCACTCCTTACACAACCACATCAGCACTAGCTCTGTGTTTACAAGCTAACAGCAGATAGTAAGGCTGGAAAGTTTTCACTTGGGTGGATTTACAAAAGCCATTCTGTCCCTACTGGAATTTCTTCTCAACTTCTATTTAAGCCTGGTTCTGTCTCTTGATGTTCATCATCTCTTTTTCTCGTTCTCCCTTGGACTGCTTGCATGAAACATTTGTCTTTTCAAGATTTAAGAAAGGATTTACTAAATCTGAGTTCTTTTACCAGTCTGGACTTGTATCAGCAGTCACACCTATGAAGAGACTACCCACTTAATCCATGTAAACAGGTCATTAACAGAAATCTGTTTTAAATGCATTTTCAGGGAGATTATCACTATTCTCTTTTCCAAGGATATCAATTCAACAGTTCTCTTTGGACAGCAACCATCTAATTTCAAATTGAATCCGTCTTGCTGGTAATTTGACAAACATCTGATTCCCCCTTTAAATTCAATCACAGTAAATTAGCAAGTGATCATTGTTAATCATTGGTTTGTACATATTATTTAGCAGCACAACAGGGTGGTGCTGTGGTTTAAAAGTTTGTTGTCTTTCATCCAGGTACTCCTAGTTCTTCCCTCATTTCTAAAATGTGCATGTGGAGATTTTAGATTGCCCCTTGCAATGACTAGTTGCCTATTGCTGAGCTAGGCTTAAGCACAGCAGCAATTAGGGAATAGATGGGCATACCAGCATCAGGTGGTAGATAGAAGTTAAAGATGGCAATGATAGTGATGAGGATGCAAGGGAGGATGATGTTCAACACATAGTAAAGGGGCTTCCTCTCGATGATCAGGTAGAAGACCATTCCCTCGTACTCATCATCCAACATGACCTTCCTGCTTGGCCTGTGTTTGATGTACCACTCGCCACCCTCTGGAGAGATGTTATAAATTGAAGACAGTAAAAATGTGCATAAAAATTAAGACTTTCTAAATAAATAACAAGCACCAGTGAAAGCCTCATCCAGCTGGATCTCCCTGATCTCTTGTCCTCTCAAGTTTAGCGCGTACTGCACATCTATTTCTGTCGAGTCGTAAGTGTAGGAGCGGAACTGCATGGAGCAGTTTTGCCAGTCAAAGGGGAAATACTCTACCTATGGAGGAAATACCGTAGATGGTGATAATTTTACAAATTGAAATGACAATTTGATGAATCAAGCAGATTTTGGTGTTTACCTTTACTCCACATGAACTACAGTAGAGAGCAGGGGGAGTCCAGGTTACTCTGCCATTGCTGTAAACCTGGACATGGACGTGCAGTGCCACATGAAATACTCCGTCATTACTGCAAATAGAAAATTCTCCGTTACTTTGCATTTTTTTTAAAATGGCTCTCAGAAATGAGCCCATTTCCAAAAAGGTCAAACCATAATACTGCATTTTGACATTTTTATTCACCCTGATCGCATATTGGAGAATGAGTACGTATTAAAACACCGATGTAAAAATCAGGTCTAAAATGTCAGAGTGATTAATACTACTGCTCTGAGACAAAATAAAAAAATCTAAAGTTGCATTTTTGATTGTGTTGTCTTATTTCTATTGCAAAAAGGAATTAATGGAATATGCCTGAAACTGCCATTCATGGTCAACAGGCACATCGAATATTACATGAAATCTGAACCAATGAAATTATTTCCCTTAAAATTTCTTGACTGTCTTGAAACCTTGTGAGCACAATATTCATACTCACTTGTTAATGAGGACAATGTCAGGCAGCCAAACCTTCCCCGATGGGATACGCAACACCTCAATGCCACCATATTGCTTAGGTGACCATGACAACCGATAATCTGTCCATTCCTGTTTTCAGAAAGAGTTGGCAGTGGTTAGGCTAACATTAGCTACACAGAGGTCATTGACATGAAAAGCGTGAGGGCAAGAGGGAAACAAAAATTGGTGAACTTACTATGTTTTAATTTTTGTCTTTTCTCGCAATTATAATGAGATGAAAGAATGGGTTCATTGTGCATGTAGTCATGAATAAAGAAAGATCATCTGCATATTTAATCATGTTCAGTGTTTCCTGTGTATTATAAACAATTAGAATTGTAGGGCTGGTAGTGAATAATAAAAATAAATAAATAAAAGACTTCCTGCTAAAACCTTTACTTTTAGTTGTGCTGATACCTCAGTTGGTATTATGAGAAAATGTCCACATTCATGTGTGTAAATATGGAACCTTGTGGGTTTTCCGAAGCAACTTCCTTTCATGTGTAGCAACTTTTTGAGTTACTGACAATTCACACCAGTGCAAACCCAGGATGCCTGGAATTCCATTGATCAAACTCTAAGGAATACTTACCAGATTCATGACAACAATTGTGCTCATTTCTTCATTTTTCATATTCTGCAAGAGAAATGTTGAAAAAGGATGAGTGATTTACTGTTGCCTGCACAACATTAACTGAAGTATTTCTACCCTCATTTTACAAACATTCTGTGTGGACAAAAATAAAACAAAACAAAATAATACTTGACCATGAATTGCTAATGTTAATGTGCTGAAATACTTTCTCCAAGCATGTAAGCACTGTATATTATCCTGATATTTGGCTAAGAATTTGTCTATTGCCTGCTACAGTCAGATACTAAGCTCCCAACCCTCAATCCCTTTCATTATCATTCATACCTAACACAAATCTGACTTTACAAGAGAGAATTTAAGTAGCCTATATTCTTAACTGAACATCAGTTATTTTCAGAATTTATTTGTTCATGTAAAAGTAATGAATACCTCTAAGAGAAGTTGACAAATGGTTATAAATTGGTTGGTGAGCTTATTTGTGAGTGTCTTGAGTCTTTAAGCAATGATTTAGTTCTTGTTGCATCCTAAACTTGAACCAGGATAAGGTTACAAAACTTATGAAAATCCTTAACGGAAAGTGTTGGTCGCTACTGTCCACCATGCGTCACTATTAACAGTGTCTGTGATTTCAGCAAAATGTTGACAATTATGTAAAAAGATACAACCAATAATTCTGGTATATAGTTCTAAAACATATATTTTCAAGTAATGTGATATTACGTTTAGACGGTGTAGGACTATTTGATGTGTTAATTAAATTAATTTTGAACTATTCCAAAATGTTAAGATGAACATTTTTATTTATGTTCTGGCACTGTTTAATCAGGTTTGCTGAAACTAAATTGATGTGTTGCTAAGTTGATTCTAATTGGCTACATCTGTATATAGAGAATGTATCATCAGTTCCAAAAAAAGATACACCTGCCCTTGATCCAGATTAATCCAAAGTGATTCGTGGCTGCATATTTCTTTTGTCTTTTAACAAAACCATCCAATTTGGCTTTTTGCCTCATTCTTTTTTCTGGGCTGACCTGAAAGGTTTTGTTTGAAAATTACATTTTGGGAACTTGGATGTAGTCCAGTAAGGATGCATTAACCAGATTAATGTCAGTATTAATTTGATGTAAAACTGCACTGTGTTGTCACATCCACAGCTGTAACAAACTGGGTGTCCGCCGTGGAGGATTACAGCTTCAGTCTTGCACGTGGATACGTTTGAAAGTATCGAGTTTGTGTGCAAAATCCATATCAACCCAGAAGTCAGTCCCTGTTTTCGGAAAGATCCACACTTGAACATGTGTGAGCGTGTGGCCGTGTATTTACTAAGAAGGCACAGCCTCATTGAATCAAACTTGCTATTTAAAACCCTGGGAAGAATGTCACATGGACAGCTGTCTGAGAAGAGTCGGGGGAGGGGGTAGACACTATCGCTTACCCACACTTCCTGTAACCATTTGTCCTCACCTCTGGATGACAATTTAATTAGTTCTGGGAAAACACAATATCACACAATGTGTTCAGAAGAAAATGCTCCAGCATGATCAAAAAGGCTCCCTAATACTACAAAAAATGTAAACATCCAACTTTTAGGACGTGACCTTTGGTCAGATGGACATGATTTGTTTAATATAGTAGGAGGAGGCTTGCTGGTTTGAGTCCTAGTGGTGGACCAAAATTTTGAGAGTGCATGTAGCAGGAGAGAACAATCCTGGAGCAATGCCAAGGTGCCCTTGAGCAAAGGCACCAAACCACTAAATGTTTGGGACACCTGTTGAAGGCAGCTTATGCACCCTGACACCTTTCTCTGAATAATTGTGTCTGTTGTTTGCATGTCCATGCATATGTTAGCAGTCCAACGCCACTGTTTCTTCCTTTACTTGGGATTAAGCTATTAATATCAATATTGACTGGGTTCTAGAATGTCCACCATGTTTCTACAGTAACCCAGAGTGGACAAATAGATTTGAATATGAGCCATGAAATTTGTTCACGTCAGTCGGGAGCTACGGGCCTTTGTCAGGTCACTGTTCATGGCTGGTTGTACTGGAAAAAATCACGTACAGGCACTAGTACAGGAGTGCATGTTCACTTCCAAGATGTATCTGCGGTTGGAAGTTATAATAGACAACTTCTGTCTGCTCTCTTGGTTCAAGCCTCTTCCATCCACATTTCGAGATGTGAATTTGGGAACACACTATAAATTCAATTTTTAACATTCTGGAAGCAGTAATTGTGGCATATGTGTGTAAACCACTGCTTTTACAGCATAGATAGGTTGCAGTGCTACAGTCATGATGTGCACATGACTCTGCTCATGCATTGTTTGGAGTCTGGAGTCTCACCAGGCCAACAAACGACGACAGGATCATACCCACACGGACCACCACCCTCTGCTCGGGGCTGACGGCTGGCCTCACTTTTAGCGTATAGTTTGAAAAGAGAGTTTTCATAAGAGTCTTCTCCACCTCAGATGCACCTGCATTAAAAAAAATCAGGGGGGAGAGAAAAAACGTAGGTACAATCATACTGGTTACGTGTACAAAACTTAGTAATTCACAGCAAGGTTAGCCTAACGTTTACATTAAGCAACATTTACAGTTGTGTTTCCACCTGACTGTGGTAAGGTTGGAAATATTTACAATCAGTAGCTCAGAGGATGCACAATTCATCATTTTCTGCACCCTGTAGGGTCTGCCCTGACAGGAATAAATGACAATGATCACCCAACCAGATGCACCCATCAGGGGCGGCATGTGGTGGTAGGGGCCGCAGCAGAGGTGGATGTGTCCGGCTGACATTTATGCCCCCTATCAGTCAGTTTAGATGACCGAGGAAATAAGTAATAATAAAACCCCAAAAATAAGTTGAGTGAAGAGCAAATAGGAGGTTAGTGATGAGTGAAGGAGACCTAATCTGGAATTTACAGAATTTGACTATGAATGAGTTGGGCAAGTTAGTTTAATGACTTCAACATTGACATAATTGACACAGCAACAGACTCTATAAAGTTATAGTTAAATCTGATTATACAACTGTAAATGACTCCCAAACATATTTTTCTTATTGGGTTTGAATTTGAGGGCTTATATGATACTTATAAAAGCTTAAAGTATGTAGAAAAGCCTACTGAATCTTCGTTAAAAATATCTGTAGCCCTTGGACAATGCTGAATTATCTGGCTCACAATGACCTTCAATCGTTTCATTTTTGGTCTTTCTCTCTTCTAACTCCCAAAGTTACAAGTTGATCTATTGATGTTCAGAAGTACCAGTTTTCTTTGCCACCATACACTTGTACGGGCAGTATGTGTTAGCTTGCAATGTGAAGTGTACAAGGATGACTAAGGGAACATCATTTTATGAATTTCAGCAATCCTCCTTTTCTGCTCTGATTTAAAATAATGTACACACTGAGTGACAATAATAATAATAATTAAAAAAAAATCAAATTGAATCATTCAATCAGATCTCCAAGTGAGTGGTTTTGTCCCAGAAACCTGCAGTTGGTTATCAAATAAACAGTTGTAAAACAAGAAAGCCATTGATTCGCCTGAAGAAATAGATGTGACACTATCAATATATTTGACTGTATCTGATGGCATGACTGTTTTGATTTACTTTGTTTCTTATCTTGCATGTTTCTTTTTAGATATGAAACACAGGCACAAAAAACAAACACATTTTTCTCTTAAACAAATCTTTAATCGAATTATCTATCACTACAATTATGCTTTAGATGATTAAGATTACATTCTAAGATTTTATTCCTAATATAAAGTTTAAGCCTGTGAAGGTGTAAGAAAAAGAAAATGGTAACAAAAAGTAAATATTACCTAAGCATTAGCAGGGGCCTATAAGCCTGTTAGCAACAGTTGCCGTATATCATTTGTCTTTAGACTTTATACATGGCCTATTTAGTATCCTCACATTGTAACAGTACAGTGTTTGCACTTACTCTAAGCAGGTTCCATGTTAGCCTCTGGTTCTATGCTTGGCAAATGGTTAGTGGCAGTTCTACTTTATAGGCTGCTACAGTGCTAACTTGTGTCTTACCTCCCAGTGGGATCAAGCTGCATAAGCAGCATGACAGTGGCAGAAGAAGCAGATATTTCATGGTGGACTGCTGGGTTCCCACCTAAACAGGCCTCTGGTTGATGGTTCAGAGTTCTTTGCCTTCCCTTTGTTTAGTTCTTGTTTTTTTTACTCTCTTTGCTGCTAGCCAAAGCTCTTCAGTGTAAGTTGTGACTTGGTGTGTTTAGACTGTTGTTGTCTGTCAGTCATGCCCGGCTTCACCAACTGCTGTCTGCTCCGATTACATCTATGGGAAGGGGTGGGTGGTTGCCACTGAACCCTCCCACCTCCCTCACCTCCTCCTGATTTGCAATCATTTAATGTTTGCTTTTATAAAACATAAAAATAAATACCATAGGCAAACAATATGGGTATGCTTTGACTTTGGTTTTATTCATTTTATTTATTTATTGTGTTCTCGTTGAGTTCATTTTTCATGTTTCCCTTGCTTGATGTATCATTTTGGTACTTTTAAGATTACGCATCCTGGACAATTCTCAACTTCCATGTGTTGGTAATGCTCAAAGTTACTTTGGTGTAGTTTGTGCGTCCTTCAAGGCCTGTGTGGATTTTCACAGTGTGCATGTGTCATTTCTGAGCATTTGTCACCATACTTGTCAATGCTTGTCAGGTGATTCAACAATGAGGCAGTGACAGCACAGACTGGCTGATCCTCCTCAAAAGTAGGTCTATGAGAAGGGACAGCAAAATGACAGAAAATATGACAGCAAAATGACAAAAAAAAAAAATCCCTGCAGATACATAGTTTTAATATTCATTGTTTTGGTATGTATGCAGGTTATTTCCCCTTCTCTTTTGGATTTTCTTGTTTTAGTTTACCAATTATGGCCCTGCTAAAGGTGTTCATATATAAAACTTTTTTGTCACATGGGTAATCTGATGAGGTACTTCATCCTAATGTGTTGAAATGCATTGTACTTGTTTTAATGTGTTTCCTTTCTTGCACTGCTGCTAAAGAAACTTGGATGTAAATATGTAAAACATAAATTTTACTGACAATTCATAGGGATCATGGCATTATGAGCTGTTCCTCCTGCTTTTGTTTACAGGGAAGAATCTGAAAATTATGGATTTAATTTATGGATAATGGATTTAACAAAAAAAGGATCAGTGAACATGTTCTACATTGAAAATAGCTAATATGTTGACAGACGGACGGACGGACGGATGGATCCGGGCTGCCGATCTGACATCACTTCTCTGTGAGTGGGTCACGGGTAACCAGGCAAGTGCAGCAAATCAGGCAAGCATCTTTAAAACTACAGTGTGCAAAGGGACCTAGCAAGGCTATTAAAGATCTGTGCAATTAAAAAAAGAGTGGGGGAGATGGACCAAATTAAAAAATATATATAAATATTACCATTTTCATGAGAACTAGGATGAACACTTTTTGATCACGTCATGATTGTGATATTGTGATTTATCCAATTGCTATTCCAAGGAAATGTGGATTGGGACTTTTGGACTCTTTGCAGAAACTATGTCACTGTATTTGTATTTGTACTGTCACTGTATATGCCATATATAAAGTATATGCAGTATATAGACACCTTATATTCATTAACTCTTCCCGTCACGCTACTCTTCACTCATTATTGTTTATCGTTCATCCACGCCAATGTAATTTATAAGCCACCGACACCGCCTTATGGCCCGCTGCCAATTTAATTACCATAGAATTTAAATAGCCAACAGCTCGTTGCCACTGTCACATCTTTATGTGCTCACGGGGTAGTTTGGAACCCTTTTTGATAGTCGATTAAATTCAGCAAACTTTTCCAGACTAACCATAAATGATCGTTATTTGATGCAAGCAAAGGCAGGTCAGTGATTAGATTGCTTGTGATACTTAAGAGTTATGGTCTATCAGAAACTGAAACAATAAAAACAGCATGTAAGCAGAGCGCATATGGGGACCAAGAAAAGTTCTTAATGTTGCTCCAGAGTTAATGCTATATTAATATAGTGGCAAACATGTGCCTTGTTTTGTCTACAAATTAAAAGCACCAACCCAAACCACTGAAGAATAATATCTCTTTTGTTTGGATTTAGATGCTGGCTTTTGAGATTTTGCTCCAGCCACAAGAGCATTTTGAGGTCAAGAACAGTTGTTTTAGGTCAACGTGATGATCGTTTATCCCAAATGTAGACAGCGAGGGCTGAGGTCAGGGCTGTGTGTAGACAAGTCACGTTCATCCACAAAGTCTGAAGGAGAAATGCTGACATAAGCGAAGAGAAAGGAAGGGGAAAGTGGCCATTGTTGCCTAAAACATACTTGTTCGAAGTGTACTGCTGTCTCCTTGAGGCGCTTGAAGATAGAATAGAAGATTTCTGGATATTGTAAAAGAGAATTTGAAGTTAGGTGGTCCACAAGAAACAAATGTCGAGGAAAGAATTGGATGGAGATGGCGATAGATGACTGGGGGGGTCCTCTGTGGGAACATAAGTGCCTCACTTACCAGTGGACATGGCACGGTCTTGCCATTGCAGTGCATTGTGAGTTAGGGTTTGGGTAGCTAAATACAGTTATTTTGGATACAAATATGTTCTAATGTATACAGCAGAATCTCCATATACCAGCGGGTGGCTCTTACATTACTTACTCACCTATGGTCACCAGCTGTGGGTAGTGACCAAAAGAATGAGATCATGTGTAAAAGCAGTCAAAATGTGTTTCCTTCCTTCGTCTCTCTTGGTCTCAGAGCAGAGCAGGTGTCCCTCCACCCTGAGAGGAGCCACATGTGGCCGCTTAAGCATCTGATTAGGATTCCTCCTGGATGACTCCTTGGTGATGTTTTGACCCAATTCATTCCGAGGGACCATGAGTGTTTTCCACCGCAGGACTTCCTGGTAAATACTGGGGGCATGAACTTTACAAGCACTATTCCTCTCACTTAGCGTCTCACACGTGATAATTATAAAATACAACCCAAGACAGGCAGTTGCAGCATTTCTGTTTTTGTCAGATGCTATTTACGAGAATCAGTATTTGCTAGGCTAATCATCTTCACGTGGTAGGTTTCCATGTCACATTGTACTCTACGATTAGTCAGTTGGCACCATGTAAACCTTAAGTCCTACCCAGGAGTTTTACAGGGCCAATCTAAGTGCCTACCCTGGAGCAGGGTCTTAGTTAAAAGTTTCTGTGATGGCCATTTGTGGGAGGTACCTAGAGTGGCGTCATAAAATCAGTCCGAAGTTCGTGCAATTGAAATATGCCATATCCATAGTAGCTGAACTGGGAGCGCCTCAGGATCACCCCTTAAATAGGTGGGAGAAGTTGCGAGGCAGAGGAAAGATGAAGCCTCTCTGCCAAGGCTACTGCTCTGTGACCTGACTCTGGGTAAGCACCAGAAAGGATGTATTATTATTGCTATGATGACACTGAACTGTACTTATCAATCAAACATGGGGAAACTGACCAGTCGGTCTTAAGGGTTGTCTTCATGATGTCTTGGTTTGAGTCACTGTATTTGGTCTTTTCTTGGGAATAGATTACGTGGTCACATCGTTTATACAGATAGCATTTCCTTAGCCTCTAGTTTGAACGTAACATTGCAAAGATTAGGAGAAGACTGCCTCAGGATGGTTTTGGGGACAATCCAGAAACAAAGCAACCGTTACTGCTGATTGCACTCCGGCCCCGTTTTGTGTTATAAAAAGTGCCCCATGCTATACTACTCAGCAGTGGCACATAGCCAGTGGGTGCATTTAAGGTAACTTATCACCGAATAACTGCAGTTCATCCAACTAAGTCACATCTGAACCATAAAACATGCCGTCAGATAGTCCAAACATCTTTGGAGTCTAATGATTAACAACTCAAGAGACTGAGCAGACGCAAGTTATAATCATACAAATATATGAGTTTGTTTTATTCATTTATATCCAATAATACATCTCCCTTTGACTTTTGTGTAAGGTATTTAAGAAATAAATACAGATCAAAAGTTTGTGATAATAGAGTGTCGGAGGGAGCGGATTAGGTTTAAAGGGGCTGAAGAGTAAATATGGGGGACTGTGTCTCTGAAGGTGTCCAGTAAATGATTGGAGCATGCATTTAGTCCAAGCCATCTGTGCTCCAGGAGCCCACAGAGCTCTGTAGTCCTTCTCTCCAGGTGAGCCGGGGGTTTAGATGGCGTGTAGAAAGTTTTCCAGATGCCCCCCTCCCTCCCTTTGCATGAAATATTTATACATTGATTCATATAGGTATATGTTGTTGCTCTGTTCCTATTAAAAAAAATAGTGTTTTGTGGCTTTGACAGCTGGAAGACTTAAGCATTCTTTTTGCATTTGGAAGACAAGGAAATAAAGATTATGGTGGTTCCCTTGGAAATCTTTCCTGGAAGACTTTGTCACGACAGCTTATTGTCCATGCAAAAATCGGGTAATAAGAACAAAATGGAAAAAACCCAAAAATCCCTAAAAATCCATCAAAGGTCAGTTACAAAGTCACACATAAGTGGACATGTTATACATGAGACAAAGACATTGAATGAAGAGTCCACGTGTCATCTGGGCCCAATTAAAGGCATGTTAGGGGCTCAAAGGTCAGGGGTCAGTCGATCATTGAAGGGACAGTTAAAAAATAACAAGAAATCACAACGTTTGGGGGGATGAGCAGACAGCAAGAAATGGAAAATTACGTTTGGAAATACACAAATACACATCAAACCAGCAACAAGGATTCTTAAACAGCATAATGATAAATTCACATGATTCCATCACGAGTCACGAAAAAAAACAAATACGTATATGGTATATGTATGTGGATAAGGTCATGTTAAACAACAGTGATTTAGCATGGGAACACCGCTGACGCATTAGCTTTGGAGAGATGAAGTCCCCCCAGTGATCGGTTTGAAAAGGTCACAGCGTGTAGCCACATCTGCGCCCGTGTGTGTGTGTCAGCCGTGCGTCTTCAATACAGATGAGTCCGGAGATGGTGGACTCGCATTTTAAAAGACACAGCCCGTGCGATGCTTTATCTAATGCAGCAAGCACGCTCCAGTGCCAAATTTAAGCTATTAAGAAATAAGAAAGCAAACCCAGTGAGAGAGAAAATCAGCAGTGTCACTCTTCTGTCACGTGAGTCCCTCTCTTCCTCCCTCGCTCTCTTTCGCTCTCTCTCTTTTTGTATTTTCTGCTGCATTGCAGATGTGGTGAAGGGACTCCACCTCAAAAAGAAAAAAAAAACACACAGGGAAAAAGTGTAAAGAAAATAAAAGCTTGACTAACACACACGGTCAGGTTCTATATCAATATTAATCCCTTTTCCCCCTCCACACCCACCAAGATAATGTGGCTGCGCCTTGTTAATGGAGTTTATTGCTTTCTGCCCAAGGACTCGTGCTCATCGATTCAGCCTCTGATTCATCTTCTAATTTTCCTCGCCTGCTTCCTCGGTGCCAATACTTTCCTCCCTCTCTTCTCAGGATGTAAGGTACCTGGACGGCGAGTACTATTGCACGTGTGAGGTCCAGGACGTGCACACGCTGAATGAACATGTGCGTCAAAACAAATTAATAAAGCAATAACCGAACGCCGACTTAAACAGGAAGCTGTGTTGGCAGAAGGGAAGTTTAAAGAGGGAGTGAGAGGGGCGCAAAGCCAGCTGTGCTACGCTGAGCGTGTTCTGTCCCTCTCTGGTTTCCACCACCAAGTCCTTTCCGGCCTCACATGACCCATGTTGCAGTCACAACTCGCTCGGTAAGCAGAAGGGCGGAAAAGATGGGAGGGAAGGGGGACCCTGTAGAGAAATGTGCCCGCGGCTACATCATTTACCAGCTCTATTCATCCACCCATCCACTTTTATCCCTCTTCTTAAAATTTTATATACATGTTTATATATACTATGTATATGGAAAGATATCTATCTATAATATCTGTCTATATTCTCTCCTCGTTTTGAGTGAAGCCTGAAGGCCAGATGCCAGACGGATTTCGGAAAATTAACACTGCAAAAAAGCAGATCCGCATCTACGATAAACACGCACGTAGTCATGCACATGCAAATAATGATGTAGACACATTTTCACACCTTTGAACAAGTGCCATATATCAGTCTAAAGCCCTTAACAGGAATACATCTACAGCATTCATTTCAAACACATGTGGTTGTAGTCATTGCTACAGAGAAATACTGCGTGTAAATGGTAAAAAAAAAATGTATCAAATGACTCTTACAGACGGATCAGCCCTCAAGGGCCAGTAACAGCCCATAGATAAGAAATAAAATCTTTTTGACTGCTGCTCTTTTTGTTTTTCAAACCAAATATTTGGATTGCTCTCGTGGTGGAACGTAAATTTGGGATTATGATAAGCAAGAACAATGATAAACTAATAAGTTAGCACTTCATGTTCACAATTCATGCCCTTCTGATGTACAGCCAGCTTGTGAGCTACAGCTTTCTGACACTTCACAGTTGCCTTAAGAGGTGATTTTCAGTCTGCACTTAATTGTGCAGTGGATTAGGATTAAGATGTGCAAGAAGAAGAAAACACAAAATACTGTGTTTTTGCTACTGAACTGCAAACAGATGTTGGCATGTCCAAAATGCTGATATCTCTTATCCAACTCACAGGATCAAACTAAAAGAAAATACTCAAATGTAATGTAATGATTGGAGGGCTGATCCAGCAAACTTCTAAATTGTTCCCGTAAAGGGGAGGTTCACACCAAAACACGATCTTTATCAACAACTACATCACTGACAATGACAATAGCAGCTTCTCGGTCTACTACAGTTTCATACCAGAGGTAAACGACTGTGCCCGAATATTAGAAAATACTTACATTGTTGGTTTTTTTTGAGGTAAGCGTTCAGCAATGCTTTTGCATTATGTTCCACTTATGTATCTTAACAGGATTTAATCGTGATAGCCCTCTCCTTAACAGTTTTTCGTCAACTCCGATATCAACGAAACCATCGTACTGTCAATTTCCAAGCCCCTTGAATGACAAGAAGTTGATGCCGGGGCTACGTCTATCCTCTCGTTTGACAATACCTCCAGAGTCTCAGTCAGTCTTAATTATACTCTTGTAAGCACAAGACGGATTTAATTAAATATTTGCGTAATTACTTTGTGAATTGTACTCAAACACTGTGTTCTGGATTTGGCAATCCAAGTGGGGACCACTGGCCGCAAACCTGAGTGTCTATTTAACAGTTTAATTAAGGTCTTTAGCGTTGAAGCGAGGTTTTAAAAGAATCTCCTGTTAAATAAATCAAAAGATAATTGAGATTTCTGCCTGACGGGTTACAATCTCATTTGTTCCCTTCCCTATTCTCTAATATGTGTCTCAGGCTACCTCTTTATTCTTCTCCCCCTCATTCAGGGAGAGAGGAGGCAAAGTCTGTTGAACAATTTGCTCAGCAGCTGGCCTTTATTCTGCACAGGTTACCAGCTGTTATTATTTACAACCGTCGGTTATGGGAGGGCAGAGAATTATGCAGGAAACACACACATTACCATAAATCTCCTTTAAAAGTCATTCAGCTCTCGTCATCACCACTCCTCACATTCTGCTCTGTACCACAAAAGCACCTATATAATGGAGCACCGTGAGGCCAAATAAACATTAGGTGGGAATAATACCAGGCCTGAACTGTTAGCAAAGAAAGATGCACATGAACAGTCACATTGATCAGAAAAAAACCCCAAACAAAACAAACCCACAAAGAGTTCCTAAACAAACTGGGCAGATTCTACAAATGTTCTCTTCTCCTTTCTAATTTAATATTTGATGACATTAGCTCAACTTTTCATTTCTACTTTTCTGCTTCTCTCTCTCTTTCTCTCAGTTTCTCGATCGCTCTGCAGGTGTCACTCCATAGCTTTGGAATGCCCCCTGCTTCCATTTAAGATCTTCAGGACAACGAACCAGGATTAATGCTCTTGCACATGTATGTGTCTGTTCTTCCAATTGAAAGGGTGTTTCAAGGTTTCACTGGAGGTTCTCTTTTAGAACGATCCAATGAAGGCAGATAAAAAACAGGGTTTAGAGACACAGGCAAAAATCTAGGATATATCTGCAATGTCCTCTGTTCAGTTCAAATGACTGAAATCACCAGATCGTATCAGTGTATCTTGCAGAAACTACACATTTAAATTCAGTCTACTGGTGAGTTACGGTTGAAAACATTAAATTGATGTATCAAGCATGGGCTAATCTAATTAGCATAGTGCCAGCTGAGAGCTTCTGAAACATGTAGAGCAGGTCTAGATTAAAGTTTTATGATGAACCAATTCAGTTATTAATGAAGAGAATCTCAACTTTGACCCCAGAGCAAAGTTGTGAAGGAAAAATTGAGTGAGTGTGTTGGAAATTTCAAAAAAAAAAAACACCTTTATGACTACTTCTGTTTATACATCAATTTGCAGAACTGTCCCAAAGTGATTTTAAGTAAGGGCAGTTTGGACCTTCTTGTGTGGAAAAAATAGCCCCCTTGGGCATAAGAAGGAAAAGAAATTTTAAAGGTCGTGTCATCTAATTGGCATCACCGCTCTGATTGAGTCTCAGTTCGTGGACTTAAGCGTGCTGTTTTCGAAGAATACTGCATTCAGTTATTCTCAGATTGGATGCTGGCCTTCGGGGTTTGTGAGCTGCATGATTGGCCATGGTGAAATAGAGCAACAGCAATGCAATCTGGAACAGAAACAGCCAGGATATTCTCAGCCTCACACACACATTGCCCGAACACGTGAATATTAATGCATGCCATTGTGTTGAGTGCTAATTTGTCTCGACTGGATATAAGAGCACAAAGGTGCTCGCGCCCAGTACACCACCTTCTTCACGAGTGAGTAAATGTCAATGTAATGAGTGTGTGTGTCGAGGGAGCTCTTGTCCCCTCATTTAAGGGCAGAAAGATTCTTATCAGCCCCACACTCCATAAAGAGTCGAAGAGTGGACGGGTGGAGGGATAAATGTGCCACCGAGTGGAAAATTGAGTCCATGTCACAAACTAATCAAATTGCACTGAGGGTGAAGAGAAGAAGATGGCGACACGCGCATACACAAAAAAGTGAGTCTGACGCGCATTCCAGGCCATCTCGGGAAGTCGCTGACGCACGCAGGAGTTGTGGCTTGAGCAGATGGCTTCAGAAAAAAAGTCTATGAGGGTCTCTGCAGCAGTCTCACATTAGCATGGCTCCATGTCAGGCAAACAGGAATATGGGACACTGTTGGGGAATAAAAAAGGATTATTCTGTAGCATCTGTGCTGCAGGACGGGTGTGACCCTCACACCTGTTGTTGGGGCGAAACCCAGAAAACCTTGCTTTTATATCTGGTTGGATGGATTTCGGATAATGGGATCTCCACCCTATTGGTTAAAACATGCTATATGATGCCAGGTCTTTACCTCTTCATGGAGTTATTGCTTTTATATCTCAGGCTTTGATAATCAGAGGTTATTCATTAAGAAGGTAGACGGGCTGGTGCGAACGAAGGGGTAAAACCCCTTGTCTGTAATGGAGAAAAGGGGTTTCCCTTTGGACCTCCTCTCTGGTCTTACACCAGTGTGTTGTGATTACTCTTGAACATCCATGTTGCAGGCAACATATTGGTGCAAGCCCTAAAAAAAACCCTGTTCACGTGTCCCCTGGTGCAGAGTTGGCATGTCCTCCTCCTGTCCTCCCACCCACGTCTCTAGGTGCTAGGAGGTAGAGGTTTTGGTTTTGGATTGAAGGTCCTTCTTGCCATTCTGCAGCACGGGAGAGTCACTAGAGGTCTTGGGCGTTTTCCTGGGTGGGCTCTGCTCAGCAACGTCGTGTAAAGAGGGCTCCCTGTACATGGCAACTGTTGAGAAAGAAGATTAAACAGGATGAGGACTCATGGTGATACATCTGTCAGGGTTTAAAGCAAGAATACCACAATCCAATCCTGGAGGACCACAGTTCAGGCAGAAAATGATTCCTTCAAGTGAAGTGGGATTCCAGGTAAATGTATTGTCTACCTGGCAGGACATAAATCCCGCATTGGTAGGACTGTGGACCTCGAGAACTGGATTTGGGCACCCATGGTTTAGAGCAGGCATGGGCAAACTAAGGCCCGGGGGCCACACGCGGCCCGTTAAACGTTTTAATCCGGCCCGCCACACTTGAAAAATTAAATGAATAAACCTTGTTACTGTTAAATTTTCACTGCAATTCTGGTGTTTTCCCACTAGAAAAAAGACAGTCAGGAGGAGAGTGATGGTGATATCCTGAAGGATAACAGAACTTTCAGTGCTTTAAAATAGAAATGGTTATTAATTTTTTTTTAAAAAGGCACATTTTATTCATTTGATTTTAAGTGTTTTAAGACTCATTCCAAAGTCAGATATTTTGTTGTAATGCTTCTCTTCATTTTCATTTGAAATTAAAGCACATGTTTTCTCCATATCCCAAGATGTGTATTTTTTCTCCAATGAGGTGAGGTTACCAAAGCACTCCATCCATCCATCTGCTCCTGGTCCGGCCCCTTTGTCAAATGTTAGAACCCATTGTGGCCCACGAATCAAAATGTTTGCCCCCCCTGGTTTAGAGCAAAGCTGCCCAGTTAAATAATTGCG
>NW_021821603.1:30000-49996 GCF_901000725.2 Takifugu rubripes | reverse complement strand
ACACCCACGTGCACACGAGCTGCATACGTGTCTCTAGAATGTACACACACACACACACACACACACACGAATGGGGCCTAAAAGCGACACCATGGCATCCACTTTGTTGCCTGATTCGTAAATGATTTAAAACTAGATTTCATGCTCGCTTTCATACTAATTCTTTTTTTTTTTTTCCTCCATTTTCCCAGGAAAAAAGTGAGAACAACCAGGAATTACCCCGTCCTCCAATTAAGCCTCTAAACAGGACCAAGAGAGGGGGGATCTATTCATTTCCTTTTGATTAAAATTATCGCCACTTGCGAGGAGCTTTGGGTTTATATATTAAATAATGCATCATTTCATAATTATATAGGATATATAGATTTTTTAATAGGATACTGGGCAAAATCGTAACTTTAATTAGATCGGTGTGTAAGATATCTCAGGGGTATGATAAAACAACGTTAAATATCTCGCCCATGACTGTAAAATATGTTTGCAACAGATAATGAAACACAAATAGGGTCTTCCTTCCTGTGGCTCCTATTTGTTTGCCGCGTCCCCACGTGAATTTTCGGAAAATTCTTAATCATATTGAAAGTATGATCAGGGGATCACACAGCTAGGTGCTAAATATGATCCTCCATCTATTGGCGGGCCATACATTATCATCCAATTACTAGCAGTAAATTACAAGATAGACTTGACGGTGTTACACAGCGAGCGGGGAACAAATTTAGGGTTTAGAAAACATGCTGGTCTCTCCCCTTTGTTCTCACCACACACACACACACACAACACACAACACATGTCAGCTAATGACCAGGCCTAGAAGGTCAAAAGCCGCATAATATCTGCACAAGATGAGCTGGTGTTGAAGATTAGAAAGGAGCAGAAGGATCTTTGGCGCGTGTGACTGGAGGGGCGAAGGTGCTGGGGTTGGGGGGGGGGGGTCCTGCTTTTACAATTAAAGCTAAATTAGCAGCGCGCTAAAACAGCCACGCGTTGCCAAATGCCTGCCGTCGCTCTTCAAAAACACACCGATCCTGCAGTTGGGAGTGAAGGACAAACGGCGGCATTGTGAGCGTGTGTGTGTGTGTGTGTGTGTTTCCGGAACGTTCTCTAATTATTATCGCCGGCATACGCACGTTTCATTTCGCTCTATATATAAAGTATGTAAATGTCGTCTGGCTCCGACAGTCAGACGCGTCAATAGGAGCTGACAGCTGAATTAGAAGCATCAGGCTTTTGTTTTAACCAGAGAATGGAGCATTTTCACCAGAGAACAAAGGCCTTTAATCAAACCCTCAAGGTTGTTGTCTTTATTAGTTCGACACTTCCTGTTGCCCCGTTGATGTTAACGACACACACTCCTGTGGAAGGAGAACGAGCCCATACAGAAACGGAGAGCAGGGTGGGACTGGCCCTAGGATGAAAGGAGGGGAGATTGATTAATGGAGACTTTAAGGTAGTGATGCGCAGCACTGAGACCGAGAACACCCCCCAACACACACACCCACACACACACACACAGACACGCTGCATCGGGAGAAATAGATCAAAGAATAGAGTATAGGAATACACACCAGTGACTTGTGCTCACAGCCCACATGAGAGTCCCACATTAGCTGGGAATACGCGTGCCCCACCCCCGCTCCCCCATTCAGACACTGATGAAAGCATTTAAGGGCAGATTAAAGGCAATATCATATTTTGAGAGAGCTCGTAATGTGTTACTGTCTGGAAAAAGTGGGGCCATCTCACCATATCTAAATATGGGTGATAGGCAGTCGTTTTAATGAACACATTTAGTATTTCGCTCTCTCACTCTTTGTATTTAAGTTGCTGCTGATCATTTAAATTAGGAGATTAAATACGAGAGCTGGCGCTGCACTCACACACACACACACACACACGCGCTCTCACACACACACACACACGCACGCACGCACACAGAGTTGGAGACGAAAGATGTAATGGAGATATTTCATGCTAGACATGTACACATTAGCTATGAATTAGCATTCAATCATCCCCTCACATTTTGTTTGCTGATACTTTCTTGTCCTCAGTGCAACTGTTTATTTGCTGATATGACTGAAATTAAAATGTTCTGTGGTCAAAAATGTAATTTGCAAAGTCGTCCTCCTCAGGAAGGCGCGCGGCGCTTTGCAAATAAAGCCGAAAAAATGGAAAATCCTCCAAATCCCGCCGTCGTTCCTCCATCGCAAAGACCTGCAGTTCCGGGTCAGGGAACTACGTGCTCTTACCTCATCGGGTCTCACAGAACATTTCACCACACCAGATGAGAGACATAACCAGCCTTATGAGGACATTATTAAAATAGCTCCGTAACACACCCCGATCCTTTGAGTTTGGATTATTAGTGCAGATTTAAATCCTAAAGCAACGTTGGTTCTGGTTCCACCGAACATATGAGAAGGGAACGCAACAGATTCCATCCTGACTGAACCCACAGGCCCACACACACACACACACACACCGACAGAGCAGCAATATCAACACACACACAACACGCAGGTAAACATCACTGTTGCCGCACAAGAAAATCAGCTCGTCTTTGTGTTGTTTTTTTTCTTCTCCACACCGAAAAATTACAACACAGGAAAAAAAAAAAAAAAACCCGAACCGCCAAGAGTTTAGGGAACACCCAGCAGCCATCTGTGAGCGCTTCACTCTCTGATAGTGCACGTTTTGTCTTAACTTGATCTGGATGGAAATGAGATATTTCTGATTTACACGCACAAAGGAACACAATAAGAAGCGTCACACACACCGCAGGCTCCTTTGATTATATTAACCAGGCGCGTTCGCCCCCCGTTTTAAGGCTCCCGTACCCACCTGAGCGGACCGGGTCGTCCTGAGCGGACCGGGTCGTCCTGAGTGAAAGACGAGAGGGTGAACGAGCCAACGGAGTGAGACTGGGGAGAATCTTTGCCACCGCCGCTGCTGAAAACACAACATTTGTCACGTTTGTTTGGCCGCGGCGGCGGCAAAGCCGAGCGGTGAATGACAGCCGCGGCGGCGCTAGCCGCTCGATTTAAAGCTATCTTCTTCAAAGTTGCGGGATAGGGAGGATTTTCACTCTGACATTTAAAGAACAAACACAAAGCCCTGCTGGGCGGCGCGTTTGCCTTTTGTCCGTTTTAAGATAAAACTTGCATCCGTGCGGAAGTTTAAATCGTCTTGAATGGCTATTGTGCGTTTCGCTTTAGCGCTGTGTGGCTCAGCATCTCATCGTTTGTGTCCGTGTTTTTCCGACGTGTGCCTGTGCCCATGTGTGTTCCTCAATATAAACCCTCATTCAGATGGACCTTGGTCCAACTTCAGTGGTGGCCCGTGGCCACATGGAGCGGTTGACAGAACCCTGGAGTCTACAGAGTCACACACCACTGTTGTGCGGCGGGGCGTCTCTTATCACCGCCACCAGCATGGTAAGCTAGGATTAGCATCTAGATCTGCGAGACTGGACGTCAGCACAGGGACAATGGTGAGACAGGCGTGGATGATGGTGGCAGGACCAGAAGATGAATAGATAGAGGGGGGAGGGGGTGGGGGGGGTGGTTGTGCTGGAGGAGATAGAGGTTTGTCACACTCACCAGCAGAGAGGAAAAAGGCCATCTCTGTTTGTTAGCTTGAGCCATCCGGATCTTTCATTCACGATTTCTTCAGTGGGTCTGGTCTCCTTTGGCCAGGAGGGCGAGGTGCACGACAGCATGTGCCCGTGCACGTCTTCTTGGACCCGGACCTGCGGCGCTCTCGTGTAGAGGATGCTCTTCAGAACCGGAAGGAACATCACACTCACAGAGGCCCCATTTTTTTGAAGTCTTTCTTTGAAATAAGTGAGGCAATCCCTTGGCCCAGAGATCATATTCTATTTACGTTCGCTATGCCAGCAACACAGGCGATGCTGGCCACATTCACAAAAGAAGATCCGCATTGGAAAATCCGGCTAATCCCTGATTGAAAGTTCATGTGTTGGCTTCGATGGATAAGCTCTGGCAGATTTTCCCAGGAAAGAGGAGTAAAGAAAAAAAAAAAGGAAGAAAAGGCCTACAAAACTGGGCTCCTTTTTGGTTGAAAAAGCAGAGTCAGTGTCAGGCAAAGCTCACGTCTGCCTGTCAAAGCCGGATGGCCCTCAGTGGACCCGAGGGGAGAGGTTGTGTCATCGTCTTCGGTGGTGGTGGGGGGGGGGGATTAAGGAGCTGTTGCCTTTAGACAGGTAGTCTTAGTTTAGCTTCATTTATTTGGCTCATCCCCTCTCCTCCTCTTTTACTGCATCCTGAAATTTGCATCCACTCCTGGTGGTGTGCTGGTGTTCCCAGGACCCGCTCTTCCTTCCTCCCTCCCTTCATCCCTGGCTGCATCTCTCCTCTCTATCTTCCAGGGGGTGGTGCTATGGCTAGAGCGTCGGCACAGATGGCAGGCCAGCTTGCCTTCAGGGGAAGGGCTCCCACAGCTTAAACTTCCTCATTTTTCCCCTCTTTTTTTTTTTTCTCCTCCTCTTCTTCAGCCCAAACTTTTGGCCCACAACTTTTCACGTTTGGCAGGCCTTTATCGCAGCCGTCCATGATGTGAAGGGACAGGCAGCAGAGTTCCTCGGGGGTGGGGGGCGGGGGGCGGGGGCGGGGGCTCGCCGGCGTGAGCTGTCCGTGGATCAGCGGGACCATCGCTGGGACACCCAACAGATGGGGCCGGGAAAGTCTCTCTGGCCGCCGTTAACTCGCCGATTAATCTGACATCTGAAGCTGAATGCCATCATCGAGCCATGCATCATATACTCTTAGGTGCATTAACGGGTTGAGGAGCGCGGGCGCCGCCGCCGCCGCCGCCGCCGCCGCATGTTGGCTCCAGGTTTCACGTCCTCTGTATTTTCGTCCCGCTCCTTAATGGGCTCCACTTTCACTTAGCCAGACAATGGACGCATTAATGAGCAGAACTATTATTCCAAGTCAGAGTTTTGTACTTTGTGCTAGCAGGACTCCTTCGGATCTATGTCTTCCAGAGATGACCCTGTGATAATGGTGATATTAACTCTTGCTAGCTCTTCACACATCATTTCACACTTGAGCCAATGTGAACAACGTTCTCTCTAATGGCCCGCTACACTTAAAGCTGTCAGCACCATAAGTGGTCTTGTTAGCCGTCGGCCTTGTTCCTCTCAACCCAACAACTTGACCCGTGTCAAGCGATCGCCTGATAGCCTCCCCTTCTGTTTTAGCCTGTACAGCAGGACCCTTTAGACTGGGAACGTGCAGTGTGAGAGCTAGGCCTAAAGATTTTAAAGCCATTTATAAAACAAGCTACAACGTCTATGCATCACGCAACAGAAAACAGTTTTGTTAAACGCCGCACAAAATGCAAAGAACTGCGAAATAATTGAAATTTGGATGTAATCTAATAATCTACTGCTGCTACTCAATAATAATGTCATAATAAACAGTTCTTTTAGCCGTTTTCATTAATCTAACTGTGTTGTCATTATGCAGCAGATGAGTTTTGTCTGAGAATTAACAGTCACCTTGACCTGTGGCTCGCACTCTCAATTACGCATAAAATTTAATTATATAGAGAGATTATAACGTTTTAAATATGATTGCAGCATTTAATACACTTTAAAAGTTGACGTGCTGGTTAGCCCGACTATTTTTTTTACAGGGTTCCTAATTAAAGCTTAGAGAGGATTGGCATCACTGCGCTTTTAAGCGTGCCCCAATTCTCATTTTCATAAAACCTATGTGAAATAAATAGAAATAACACATTAACACACGTGAGGGTTGTTTACACACGCTTTGCGCCCGTGTCACGGCGCGTACGGATGGATCCTCGGGCGCCATCTTCATCCATCCAATGGGGCGGCTGAGCGTCAGCGAGCAGGCTGATATATGAGAGGAAATGATAAAGAGAGTGAGGACAGGGGAAGGAGAGGATGAAGGGGAGTTGACAAAATGATTCTGGACTTTGTCAGAAAAATCAATTGAGAAACATGGAGATACCTGACAGCAAATTGGGCGATCCAGCCATTGTCCTCCCCTCCTTAACAAGGAGTACTGAAGCATGAGGGTAATAAAAGAGACGTCTCTCCCTCTTTCTCTGCTGTCTTTCTCTCCACTCCATCTATTATTCTTCCCATCGGCGCATTTTTCTGCAGGGAAATAAAAAAAAAACAACTTGTTAGTACACTTACAGGAGCAAAGTGACCAAAGTCACACTTCAAAAAGAAATGAAAACTGCCTCTTTTTAAAAGAACACCAGAGAAAACAGCCGGATCAATCAGGAATCGCAGCTCCCAGGGACGGAACAGCTGTGGCGTTATCCTTTAAAGCGGGCCGCCTGCTGGTGTCTAGCGGCTCTCGGCGCTGTCCCCCCTCCACCTAAGAGGCCCCCGTTCTCTTATCAGAGGGTGACCAGAGGGTTTGTGGTGGCACATGCCCGTCCTTTGTGTAAAACAATGCTAACAGGCAGGCGGTCGGAGCTCAGAGGTATTCTGCAGGTGTCACGGAGAAGGACCCTTCTGTAGCAATGTGCCCTTGGACCTGATATCCACAAAGCTGCCTCCCCCGCTGCCAGATGGAACCACGCTCTTCCCTACACTCACAGCTAAGACCTAGGCACCCCCCCCCCCCCCCCCCCACTGTCCCAACACACACACACATGTCAAAGAAAAGCGCTTTGGCTGAAAGAAAACCACAGCTGAACGTTACGCTGCCACTTCTTTTGCCAAGCCGATTTTACAATGAAAGGGACGGAGTGCACGGGACCGCTGTGTTGGAGCGGCGGCGCCGCCTACGCCTTTTAGAGGCAGGTTTGTGTTGGCAGCCCGCTAAGCCGGGAGCGCTAATATTTCCCTTCGCCAGTGGGAAATCCTGATAATATCCGGTGTTGGGGGCTGATCTTATGGGGTGTAATTCCTACAAGACTCCAATTAAGGTGGACAGCAGTGCAGCGGCGAGATGCGATCGCGCCGGCCGCGCACGTGGCGGGTTTAACCTTCGGGGGAGCGGGCCGGGTGGGGTGTACGCTAGTGAAGATGTGCCAGCGCACGCTCAAATGCTGGCGCGCGTTGTCTGGCACATGCATCTCCAAGCTTTTACCAGCCCTCCCCTCACCTTAAGGAAGCGGGCGAGATGCAACACTTCGGAGGCGCGACCCCGATACAGCTACACCTCGCGCCGAGCACAAGCAGCGCTCGCTCCCTCCAGGGACGGAATTAACATCCAATTTCCCACTTCTCATTACAATACAATAAAAGCCAATCTACTTTTACCTTTAGAGCGCTGTTTTGGGTGGATGCTTTCAGGGGCCCCCACTCCACTCTGAGCCCAATTAAGAACATTTAAACATATTAAAATCTCTCAAGCTCTACACTGTCCTGATTACTGCTTAAATATAATCTGCTTTTATATCCTCTCTCTGCCTTTGACTCATTTTTCCTCTAAAATTATATCCGTTAGAGATTATTCCCCCCCCCCTTCCCCTCTAAAGGGGATTCAGGGTCAGTCGAGTAAGTAGCTATCTCCACCTTCCACGCAAAGAGATTGAATTTCCAAGTGGGGAGCGAACGCTGCCCGTCTCACACACACTTCCTGTCTTTGCTGGAGCGTCGGGACGAGACGGCGTCGCACCTGAAAACAAACATGTGTTAACATCAGGGAACATCCCCTCAGCTTCTTCCCTGCGGCCTGATGGTGATTACGCCGTTTAGAGACAAGCGTCGTTAATGTTGATGTGCATCAACGTTTCTGCTGAAACGTCTCTCCGATCATCAGACAACTGCACTCTTCAGGGCTGTGACACGGGACCAGGGGGCCAAACGCCACATCCACGCACGGAACAAACTCCCTAAACCAAAAGCATCTTAAAACCTCTTTATTGGCAACTAGAATTACTGTAAAAATCGCTCAGATCGGCCTGGAGCGAAGAGGAGACTCAAAACCCAGATGTTCCGATCATGCCGACCTGGTGGGGGCGCTGGTGAGTCCAGTGGGAAAACCTGAGCGTTCCGACAACGGAGGCTGGTTGGGTGGCAACGTGGAGGACAGGAGGGAGGATGAAAACACCACCTCTGGGACGTCCACCAACCAGGCTTGTGTTTACAACCGTTCGGTGACAACCGATGGTTTCCCAACGTAAAATTCCCTAATTTCCGACAGCACGTGAGCGGGGGAGCTGCGTGTTGAAGAGCGTTATCTGCTCGGAAAAAGACTTTAGTCTCTGTCTTGGGCGATTGTCAAGAGCAGCAGCCTTCCGTCATCCCTGACACCTGACCAAGACCGCAGCAATAAAACCTAATGAAGAAGAATGAAAGAAGAGCTCATTATATCAACAGAAAAACAAGAAACACTTTATTAATCCACGCAAACACACAAGGTACACGTGCAAATTCTTCCTGTAAATGAGGGAGAGGCGTCCGAGGGAGGAAGCTCTTTGGGGTGCCTTGCTCAAAGGCACCTCCAACCAGAGCCCTCTGACTCCTATCCCGGCCCCCCATCCCCGTTGGCCGGAGCGATTCCTGCTGGTTGGAAGATGCAGGGGTTTTTAACGTAAAAGTTTGAATGAATCCCCGAACCAGCAACACAACGAAGCCCAGAGAAGACATGAAAGAAAGTTAAAGCAGAGTTTTTCAAAAGTAGTTTATTCGCACACTGAACCCTAAAAAGAATTTACATATTGTATAATTTCTCCCTGCTTCATCGTTTGGCCCCACTCAGATGGAAAACCGAAATAAATGAAGTCAAACAATCATCTGTAATATTAATGAGACACTAGAGTTTGCATGATGTAGTTTAAGATGGGTTTTTTTACAGGGCAGAGTTACACACAGCTTTGATTTAACCATAATTAATAAAGGCAGTTTGAACTTCCTGGAAGTGAGTTTCTATTTTAGAAGCAGCTAAAATATGGGATTGTGTTTCTGTGGTTGGTCTCATAGAATGAGAACATGGAAACCAAATCTTTGTTTTTAAGTATTTCAAAGGGGAAACTTGCGTTTGAATAAATACTAAAGCACCAACGTAAATGTTTAGACCTTTTACTCAATAGTTGAAGCACCTTTAGATAGATATCCTGTGGTGTTTGAGCTGTTCTTGTCCTGGGTTTGGTTCTTATCTAGGCTCCGACAGTGTTTCCTCATTGTCCTTTCCAAGGAGAACCTTTGTCCCAATCTGAGGTCCTGAGAGTTTCGGATCAGCTTCTCTTCATCCTGCCCCATCCAGCTTTCTCTGGGCCCAAGTCTCACTGTCGGGATGATATTGGGCAGGTGATGAGCGGTGCTTCACTTTCTCCAAACGTCTTCTACTTTGGGATCTTCTCAGCGACATCAGGGGGATCATCGAACAGCTTCTTCCGCATCTTTTTCCTCTCACACCCTTTATATCTTCTTTCACTACGACCGCGACGCTCCTTTTTTCTTCCTTCTGTGGTTTCCAGCCTGGCAGCTCCAGCCCCAGCATGCTTCTTCACGCCCAAACCATCTCACTTTGGCCTCTACGAATTCACCTACAAATCATCTCACATGTACTCCTTCCTGATCCTCTCTGTCGGGAGAACCTCAACATCTATGCCACCTCCAGCTCTGCTTCCTGTCCTTCCCCCCTTTCCGAACCATAAAACATCTCCTGACTCACAAATGTCTTATGCACCCCCGCCTCCATTCATCTCAAGAAGAAGAAGGACCCTTTGGTCTCACAGATGTTTGTGGGACCTGCTGGAGTCACTCCTCCAGCTTGAGCTACCTGTACTCCGATGACCATGGGGATCACTGAAGCCGCCACTTCCCACATCCTCTCTGGTTTTTACTCCAGCTTCCTGTGTTCTATCATTCATGACTGCCACACCTGTCTCTACAGGCCTGTCCACCAACACAATGTCCGGTTGGTCATCACCTGTCCAGGTGCAGACGTTCTCCATCACCGACGGAGGTGTGTCCCACTTTGACCAGAGAGTTGCCAGGTAAAACCTGGCCAAGATGGTCTTCCACTCCCGTTTCTACTCAACTAAAACTCAACTCATCTTTCATTCAAACTCGTCCCTTGGACACTGACTTCCAGAAGATTCCTAATAAGCTCAAACTGGCATTCCTACCAAACCCCTATTTAAAGTTTTCCCACACTAAACGGTGCCTAAAATTATGGCTAGAACATGAATCTTCATTTTAGATGCACCTAAGTCACCAACTGCCTGGCCACTGACAGAACGATATCCTCCCTCATTACTGGTGGCTGTGTTGATGGAATTGGTCCTCTCTTGGTCTTTCTGACCCAGCTTTCGGGGTCAGCGGGTGCGGGGGCCTGGGATGGGGGTGAGGTCCTTGATGAACCTCCGGTAAAACGATGTTTGGCCCAGAGAGCTGCGAAACTCAACCTCTCGGACTGCAACCACCTTGGCTGGGATGGTGATGTCCCCTTGGATCGTCTTGGTGCGCCACACCAGAGCTGCTGGACAGGCCCCCCTCTGTGAACTAGTTGCCGTAGTTGGGGCGTTGCACAGGCTAAACGGCATCATCTAAACTGCCACAGCCCCTGGCCCCAAGGGTAATGCTGTGTTTGGGTGGGTGTGTGGCGTCTGGCAGGATCCTTGGGCAGACTGGAGAGACAGTGGACCCGACCCAGCCAGGCTACACAAACCACATATAGTCCAAGGACATGGCTCAGGCATCCAACTCTTGATGCAAAGGGTTTGGGGGTAGAAACAGTTCTGTGTCTGTGTCCCTGGCTGGTTCCTTGGTGCAGGACCAGGGCAGGTGCGGGTGATGTGGCCAGGGACCCTGCACCCGAAGCCTTCTTCATGCTTCCTCCGGTGATGTCCTGCCTCCACCAGCGCCGACGTCAGGGTGCTGGGCACATGCGGAGATATTCTGTCTTCAGTGTAGGTGTCAAGGTCTGCAGCATACGTGGCCGGGGCGATCAGGACTTCCTCTGTGGTATCATCAGCGTGGGTGCAGCATCCAAACCGGCATTGAATTGCGATCTTCAACATCAACCAACCTCGTAGCTCAGCAGGTGTGAGGTCTGCAAAACCTTTCCCTCCAAAGGGAAGGCGATGTGTCCTCTGCTGTCCAAGCAACGGTCGGTGCTCCCAGCTGGACCTGGACCACCTGGGGGATCCAGGATCACCTGCCAGGGCTTTTCAGGCCGCTCCACCCTCAACAGCCCCGACAGGTGGAGATCAGGCCGTTGCTGAGGAGACACAGTCGAAGTGCTGGAGCCGGCCCAGAGCCACCTCCCACTGGGTCGGTCCTCCACACCAGCTCGCTGTCTTCAATCTAAGCGATATGGGGCGTCGTCGTCATCACCTGTGTTACAGGTGACGGTCAAATAATCTTTACTTTTCTGTAAGTAAATAAACCTGGATTCATTTTCATTCATTAAAGAATAATGTAAAAAAATACTTTAATCTGCCTAAATAGTGAGGTAAATGGTTCTAATATAGGAAAGACAGGAAATCAGATTATGAAGCAGACTGTAAACTACCTGCTTATACGACTGCTGCACCCCAGGGCGAACTGTGGTGTCGCAATAAGCAGATATGGACCTTCATTCTAAAAATAACCAAATGAAGCTCCGTCACATCCAGCGCACGTTCCCTAAACTCCCACCACAGAAGGATGGGATGCAAAGAGAGAGCGAGAGCTGGTACCAGGGAGAGGTGGAAGGATGGCGAACGTGAAACATGTTGGTGTTGAACTCAGAAGTGGGCGGGGCCATGATCCGTGAGAGCGCACGGGCACGGCAGGGTGTGTGTCTGCCTTTAGGAGCATGCTGTTGGCTATAATGTGCTCCTGTGTGTGGTGTGTGTGTGTAAAAATGAATCAAAGCAGGGGTGATGATGAACAGTTTCTGTGGAATTCTGTCAAAGGTTAAGAGCCAGTTATTTTTAAGAATGACATGAATCTGGAAGAGACAGTGATTGCCTAAATGACCACTGTAATTACCAATTACTTCTTGAAGCAGAGAATATATTCACGGCATGTAGCCAGCTAAATACAGACAGGCATTAGCCCATTTACGTACTAATGCACATAATTTAGATCCTGAAAAGGGCAGATGGGAACACAAGGGGAGATATAATAGATGGGCTCTAATGCCATTCCAAAAAGAATATTTGATTCATGGGAGATGAATATTGCTTTGTGTCGGATTGTTTTTCCATAAACCATTGAAAACATGTTCTATCTTTCAGCCTCTCGTTCCTGCTCGTTCCCGTCTCCTCCTCCTCCTGTCGGGAGCCCACCGTCACCGCGCTGGGATCGTTAGCGAGAAGGAAGCTCTCCTCCTGCCCTTTAATGGCGCTAAAAGGCCTCAACGTGTTCCTAGCTCGTTCCTGCTAGCTTCATCTCTGAAGTCAAACTTTCCCTCCCGAACAAAAGGGCTGGTATCAGAGCAAATCTGCTAGTTTGTTCCTTTATTTCAGTTAGCAGGGAAGCGCGTGGAGACGGGAGCGAGACAGCGTCTGACAGGCCCGACTGGCGAAAGGATATTTACTAAATTAGACATAAACCGCGACGCTCCGCGTCTACGTCAAGGAACTTGTAAAGTCTCATGAATAAGTGAGGGGAAACGACAGAGACGGAGCGTGCAAACAAAAAGTGGCGCACGGAGTCGGCGGGCGCCAGCGTTCCTGTTTGTGCAAAATGTTTTTGGGATTTGGATAATGAGTTTTGGTTTTGCCGCTCTTCCCTGATCAACAACAACCCCCCCCCTTCCCGTTATGCTACATTTTGCTCTTCTCTGCTGCTACTGTCAGGCTTGTGGGTCCTTTTCTGGCAGCATAATAGAGACACACATTTGCTCCCGATGTGATCTTGCCTGTGTTCTATCTGATGACCGCTTGGACGAGAAGCTGATTATTGGATCAAAGAGAAAAGTGCAGAGGGCAAGTGTTTGGAATCCTCCCCTCCTCCCCCCCCCCCCAACACATTGCTCTTTCGCTGCAAAGTCATGTCCGTGCCGGCCGCGACCCTTTTGAAAGGGATTAGCTTATTCCGCGCGGGGTGGTTTTTTTCTTGGGCGAGTGTTGGCAGTGCACGGGCAGCGGCTCCGCTGGGGCCCGGGGAGCCTCGCTGCAATGGTAGCGGCAGCTATGGGGAAAACATTCCGGCTCCGGAGCCCTTTGAAAAGCCGGGCCCTCGCTATCTCCCAACCTTCATCCGCACACAAGCCCGATCGCGGAGTGTGTCAGGATTTAAAATGGGACAGGATATTTTTAAGTAGCAGCAACAAAGTGTGTTGATTTTTTTATTTCCCACTTGCTGTCTGTCATCTGATGCCAGCGCTGTTTAGCGGCGCCGTTGTCGCTCCTCCCGTCGCCGTCGGCGCCGCACTTTTGCTTCTTTTTCTTTATCTTTAAACAATACCTGCATTTTATAGTAGCAGCACTTTTTAGCTGCGTCTTTTATTTATCCCCTCGTTTCTTTTGGCATCATCACTTTTGCTGGCAGTTGTCTTCAATAGTTAATGCCTGAATGAAAAGAGGTGAAAACAAACAGGCGCAAAAATAGAAGGTTTTTGTTACTTTGTTGGAAGTGAGGCTCCCTTTTGAAACACGTGAATTAACGCGGCGCCCCATCAGACATCTGAAACGTTTGGCACCGCGTCGTTAAGGCGCCGCCGCCGTTATTGCACCTTGAAACGCTCCGACTTTGGGAAAATCTTTTGTTTTTTCCCTCCTTCTTGGCTTCCGGAGTCCACGTTGAACAAAATGGAGCTCAACACGCACCAGCTTTAATTAAAAAATAGATCAGCTCTGCTCATAATTCACACTTTCCTCAATCAAATTCCCAAATTCCACCTTTTCCGAGGCCCAAAGACGGCGTCGGAACCTGCGAGCGTCTGGTGTGGCGTTCGGGAACAGAATCCCGGTGCGTTTTCTCCTTCTCCGGCGAGCGCGAGGAGGCCGTTTGTGCCGCACGACTGCGGAATATGAACCCTGATATCCGCCAGCGCAGAAGTACGCGGTGTCTGTGAAGCCGTGGCATTTGAATGACACATTGATGGCCGCCGCCTCCACGCGGCGTGCCAAGAGTCCAGAAGATAGAGGCAGTCTGCAGCGGGCCGGGCCAAGAGCTTAGTGGGGAGTCCACAAACTGCTCAAAGCTGACATTTGTGCCTCCAGGAGGCACGCAAACACGCATAGACAGTCAGATCCAGCTACCCTCCAGCAGCCCCCCCCCCCCCACACACACTCACATCTTCATCTCTCCATCAATCTCATTTAATTGTTTTTCCATTGGAGGTGTTGTACATAAATAACTAACTGTACGTTATTCCCACTCCTCGCTTCTCTCCGGCAGAAGTGCCATTTGGGGGGGGGGGGGGGGGGGGGGGGGGGCGCGGTGTCTCAGCTGTCTGGGGGACGGTGGGGAAACTGCTGATGTGCTGTGGATCGCTCCTTCAATACGTCGCTGGGATTCATTTAATAGGCTCAGCTTCTTGTTAAATCACACACACTGATTGCTTTTATGTACTGCTACACTCTCGTTTCTATTTTGCGCTAAATAAATAAAGTGTTTAAAAAGGTGGCGGGGGGGGCACCTGAACGCCTTAATGGAACCCCGTCCTCTCGGAGCAGGAGGAACCGAGGGCGCACTTGATCGCCGTTCGTGTCTCCATATTGGAGGACACGGATTAATGCGGGATTACGCCCGACTCTGGTCCCTGAAACTTCAAATCCAATTCGCCGGCATCAGAAACAAGTGCGGCGGCTCGTGCGCGAGCGAGCGAGGGCTGAACACGATGGAAGACGTCGCTTACGTTAAGCCTCGTAGCAGCCATCTGTTATTAAGGAGCCCTTCAGTTAAAGCTGCTGCCATCACACTCTGCTGGAAGATCTGAAGACAACAAAGACCCTCTGCTGCTAGATCAAAGCCGGACGGTCGGGTTAGGATGAAAGGCTGAGGCCACCGTGGTCTTTAATTGGTTAAGGGACGGCGCGTGAGGAGGACGTGGCGCCGGTACTCCAGGACCAGGCTGAAGGGTGCGTGTGGTTTTACCTTCGCAACACTCGCGCCGCCGGAGTCGTCCGCGTGCACGTCCGCGTGCACGTGTTGGGTCGGGGCCTCTTGAAGCCCACTCGATGTGGCGTTTTTAAACGGCCGCAGGATCCAAAGAGACGCCGCGTGTCTGCAGGAACATCTGCCTCCCCATCAGCGTGGAGTCGGTGGCCTTTAGACGCTCATAAATTATGGGATGGATGGTTTCATTCACTGTGTGCTAATAGCCACCCATGCTAACAGAGGCCGTATCATGCAGGTGTAGAGTGAGCCCGGTGGTCGACGATGGCGTGTTTGAGGAAGATCCTCCCAGTTCTTTCCGAGCAATTGTCTCATGAAGACGGCAATTAAACGAGAAGAAAGTATTGAGAGGAACGCTTGGTTTTCTACTTTTAAAAAGTCCTTGTTCCCGCAGGCGCGTTGAGCAATTACATGACAGTTAGCAGTTGGTCTGCCCTTGAAGACGGAGGCTGGCGCTCTGTTCCGCGCCGCTCTGAAGCTTAAGGCTACACACTGTAGGCCTATTATTTCTTGTTGCCTGGGGATTTGATTTTGAAAGGAAGCAGTCGTATTATGTTGACTATAAGCCGCTAAAACTCATCAGGGAATACCAAACCTCCGCCGTTTAAGTGATTGTACGCCGCTATCAAGCATTTGTTGTTGGGCCGCGTGTGTTTCCGTCTTCACCTGCCGCAACTCTCCCTTTAATCTCTAACTTTCCTTTACGCGCCTCCTGACACGTTTAATGCGCGTCTACGCCAACACGCTAGCACGCTAGCTATCAGCCGCCCCAGCTGAAGTTCCTGCACAGATAACGCACAGAAGCAGAAGACGTACAACCGGCAGGGCAGCGGAGCTCTCATCTAATTGTTGGTATTAGGTCGTACATCAGTCGGCGCGGTGATCTCAGGAGCAGGGACATCATCATTATGGTCTGTATTAATGGAAGAAGGGAAGCGATAGTGTTTCATGATGGCGCTGGACTTTGACCCCACTTTTGTGTTCCTGATCAAGACGAGTGGCGCGGAGGCCACGAGTGGGAGGAGGTGAAGCTCAGAGCTAATTAGAGGACGGGCCGTGCTTGTTTTGTTGAAATCGCAATTCATTCCGTTGTTTTTGCCCAGACGTTTCCGATAAATCCACGGAAGCCGGAGAGAATCTCGTAGGTGCTGCCTGTTACTCGAGGACTCGCTAATTCACACGCTAACGCGAGAGTAGACGAGCCCTACCCCTAAAACGAGGACCTCAAACCCACCGGTCTCTGGTATGAAAAGCTACTTTATGGATGACGGAAGGACAGAAGCAGGGAGTCAGGAGAGGGAACGAGGGGGAGTCGGTGTTTCAGGAGGGAGGAAGGAGGTCAGGGATTAGAGGTGAACAAGACCTCGGTGTCAGGCGACGTTTCTGTCCGACTCTTTAGCCTTTAAGCTAACCCTAACCCTAACCCAGAGCCGGCCTGGGGGAGCTGGAGCTCCCTCCCTCGTATGTCGGTTTAGAAAATTCCAATTCCTGGAATAAAAGGTGGCGAACATCAGCGCGACTCTGAACATGAAACCACATCAGATTTATTCTGCCCGCCTTGTTTACCGGTTCACGGAACACTGCACGCAAACAGAATGCAAATGCACCTGATTGAATCAGGTGATGTCGAGGTAATTGTATTTGGAGAAATGTCCAATTTTTTTTTGTTTTTTTTTTTCCATCATTATCAGCGGGGGGTTTTCTTTATGAAATCCATCTTAAACAAAAGCTATCATCCCTCTCGAGCCTTGTGATCGGCTTTTGTCACATGCGGATGTGGATGCATCTTTAATTTCCTTTCAATTAAAAGTAAATATACGCCTTTATTCCCCCCCCCCACTGTGAAATCCAAACAAGCGGAGTCAACACCGGCAGACAGGTGAGGAATATTCATTTCTATCTGCCAACCGTCTCGATATTCCTTTGTTGATGCGGATGATGGGATTCAACAGGCAAACCTGCGCCTGCACGCCTTCCATCACACGCACGCGTGAGTTGGGGGGGGGGGGAGAAAAGCTCCGAGTTGGACGGACGAGCCTGAGCAACAACCGCAACCCAACGCAAACGTGCCGGCGTCATTAAATGGCTGTTAATTCGTATCTCCTGCAGCTGTAGGAGCTTTGATCACAGCAAAACTGCCACACACCTCCGGTTTTCCCCCCCGATTCCTCCTCCTCGTCCCGGGAGATGCAACAGTGCGACGGCACGTTGTGTATCGGCGGCTTCTGCTGAGAATTAGCTTCTGCGTGGCGCGGCGTTTCCGATAATGAGTCGGGTAGGTCGTGCTAAACGGGCCAAAACTTGTACAGAGTTACAGGATATTCACACCGTACTTTTCTCTTTTAATACTTGTGGAAAAGCACTAAAGAAATTCCCAATTTGTCAGCGAATCTTGTGAGTTTTCACGTAAACGCGCCATTAGTTGAGTCACTAATTGTCACTTAAAGAAGCTAGCTGTTGGTGGACGCTACTTCCAGCGGCTAACGCCTCGTTATCGCCATCCTTCTCGTCCCTTTCTCATGCTAATGCTGCATTTACTGTTACTTACTCCGGTTGACAAAGGGAAGATTAGACCACGGCTTCTTTAAAGGCGTGCAGCATCTTTGGAGTTGTTTCAATTTTATGGAGCTTGGCTAATGAGTAATCAAGACATCATGGATCATTTCTTTTTTCATTAAAAACATAGGGTTCCACCATGAAAAATAATGTGTGGCTCCTGCTATAAATAGGGAATAAAAACACATAAATAAAGACATAAATGCCGCGTCTCGGATGTGTTGCCTTTCTCATCGGGAATTAGAGCAAATATTTCCCACAGTTTCCTTTGGGGAAGGACCGGCCTGACCCCCACGTGAGCACTGGACCCCCACGCATGGTGTATGTGTGTGGTGTGTGTGTGTCCCACCCCGGACTGCATCCCCAGCTGATCTTTCTGCCACAAAAAACTTCTTTTTCACTTTAAACGGGAGAAATCCACCAACAGGCTGCATTAAATGCTCTCATTCCACATTAGGAGGGCTGCTGGTTTACCTTAAGTAATACTGAGTCAAGGACTTGATTGAATTTCACTGATGTCATTACAAGGTCACATTTCAGTGTGTAATATGATATAAATTTCGTTATCTTCTCCCTCTCTCGGTCTCTCCCGGTGTGGAAGGGACCTTTTGTTTATGCTTTTAAGCTAGCCTGCTTCTTTGTGCCCTGCACAAAATGATGGATGATTCCATCCTTTACAAATGTTTTATGCATCTGTCGTTAGCCAAAGGTGGTGAACGGATAGAGTCTGTGTGTGTGTGTGTGTGTGTGTGTGTGTGTGCGCAGGGAACACACACACACGCCCGATGAAGCACACGACAGACGGTGGAGCCAGCAGCTGAAACAGGTTCAGCTCATGTGCAGCTTTAAAAGAGGGACTTTAAACTGGATCGGGCCGACGGACGTGACATCCTGACCCGCGAGGCTCCGCGACGGCCGCTGACCTTTAAAGAGAGCGGCGGCGGCGGCGGCGGTGGCGTTCTCTGATGCATTTTGCTGATTGTTACTAACACTGGCGACAGTCATTTCAGCTGCTAATTAACAATTCCATGGCGAATCAAAGCATCAAAGCATGGTTTCTGAACCAAGCTGAGCCGGTAGGGTTGGAGCAAAGGCTGGGAGGTCATGTGGCGTGAGGACTCAACCACTGAGGATGGATTTATCTTCAGGAATCACACGGAACCTCTGGACCTTTGCTCCGCGTCCATCCTGACGCACATCTGGAAGCATCAAAGAGAGCGTGATCCCAGCCGTGTGTTGTCAGCTGGTTAATCCCTGCTGCTGTTTCGGGCTCCTCTGATGGAGTTACAGGCCGCCGCCGCCGCCGCCGCCGCTGTTTTGTGGTTCTGACCCTGCACCCTTTGAAGAGCCTTTCCATAACAGATCTTGCCACCCTGCATGTTTTCCAGGGGCGCCTCATGCAAAATGAAACAGGCTGGCACATTTTTATCGAGGTTTGATTTAAAGAGTGGGCGGGGCCAAAGGGAGGCAGGGGTAAAGGGAGGAGAGGCGGAGAAGGAGCCCGTCATAAATTATTTTATTCACACGCGGCAGCGCCGCAGATGTATGTGGGATCAGTAAATAATGCATTACCCCAGCGCATAATTAGGACAACAACTGCATTTTTCCCTTTCACCCACGCGCGGGGTGGCGGCTGTTTGATTCCAGCGCCTCTTTAATGGACTCGGAAGCCACCCGATTGATCTGTGAAGAAGGCTCTCTAAAAGGCCTTTAAGTGCTGCTATCGCTCTCCCGACAAACGTGCGCGCAGCTTCCTGCTTTTTTTAAAAAAATGCATGTTTAAATTCAAATGATACAGGTTATGGCGTGGATTCTCATTATCATTTAGACACCAAATAAGCAAAGGTAATGTGTCCTAGGACGCGGGCGGCGGGCTGGTAATGTTCGTCGGCGGCGCCGCCCGTGCACGCCGGCGCGGCGGATTCATTACGGCCCCAACGCCGCTGCGTTTGACTCTAACGCGCTGTGACAAAATGCAAAACGCTGTTAAAAGAAGAGCAGAGAAAAAAGAGCCAGGAAAGAAGAAGCGGTTATTATTTAATGCGAGCGCGCCTGCATGCGTGTGTGTGTGTGAGAGAGAGGTGTGTGTGTCTGGTCTTTCTTGAGCAGCAGATAACACCTTTTGCAAGAGCTGCCTTGAAGCATTATCCCCCAGACAGGATACATGGCTAATCTTCAGCTTTGAGCCATTACGCTACATTTATCTGTGACCCCCTCTCTCTTTATATCATTACAGTTAAAGTCCATAAAAGTGTGTTTAGACAAAGATGAAGGCATTACCTGCTCAGAAACCCCAAGTGCTATTAGAGGCTTAGGCCGATGTGCAGTGGATATTAAATATCCTTTATCTTAAACTCTCTGCCTCACACAGCTCTCTGGGTAAGCTGATATCTCGCCATACCCCCCCCCCCCCCACCCTTATTGCCA
>NW_021821603.1:0-25000 GCF_901000725.2 Takifugu rubripes | reverse complement strand
GAAACATCTCTGCACACACGCCCTGTGGTAGCTAACGCCAGGCGGCCACGCCCCCCCCAAACCTGAACACAACCCTGCACATTAGCCGCTAATTAAACGTGCGGCGTCGTCTCTGCGACACAACCTTGAAGAACAAAGCCGGGATCCTTGACCCGTTCTGGACCCGGCCAGGTCCGGCGGGCGTCGCCTGTCTTTCACGACCGACTGAGGACCCACTTTCTCTCCCAGTACCGTCACAGTGGGCCACTGTGCCAGAACGGTGACACGGTCAAGGGTACAACAGCTGTATTTATTGTGCCAGTGGTGGTGCCAGTAACGTTTGTCCAGCAGTGTTTACTCACGGCTGCAGGACGGCTCCTCCCCCCCACCCCCCCACCCCCCACCCAGCAAATGTACCTGTTTCTTACGTCCAGGACGGATACATTTTGCCCAGGAATTCGCCCTGCGTTCGGCGTTCGTCTCCGAGCTGTAACAACAAGGCCCGCTTGTCCTTGAATTCTTTGTTACAAAAACCCACATAATTCCCACAGGCTCAAAGATAATTCGCTGATAATTTAAGGGACTAGTACTGAGTAGCATTTTCCCCAACACACGGAAAATCAGCAGATTCCTTTGTTGATGCCTCATTGTTTCCCCGCGGCTCCTGCGCTGACGCTAACCTAGCAAAGCAGCTCTTTTGTTCGGGGTGATGGGAGACACTTTTTGAAGTGTGCGCAGAGGTTAGCGGGACTTGGTGCTGCTGTGCTGTGGCAGCACCTCGCTCTTTATCCACCGTTTAACTTCTCTTTTCACTCCCCGGCTGCTGATTTAAGGAAGTGCAACGGAATCGGGTCAAGGAGCTTCTGGCAATTGTCGAAAAGTAAAAGGTAAAAAAAACCAACCTTAAGCAGCGGCACTCTTGCACTTTATTCCAAAGAAAGGTTTAATTTACTGTGACACTGACACCGGCTTTATCCCAATAATCAGACTTTATATTGACAGAGCAATGAATATTCTCCCTTAACGCAATTTTCTTAAAATTTACAATAGGCTGAAGTGTTTCATACTGGGGCACCATTAAAAGATTAATTTGCGGTGGTCTCAGGATAATCCCGCAGCGCATCAGAGCAAAAAAAAAATAAATAATATATGACAAGGAGGACAAATAGACAAGGAAAAAGTGGACAAATAAGCAAAGACAAATGTTTGAGAGAAAAAAGCACTGCAGAACGTAGAGGAAAGAGGAGTAATCATGTGTGTCCGGCGGAGGTCACCATGGTCTGCAGGTTCTAATGATATGCTAATAGCCACTGAGGAGGTCATTTGGAGCCATTAGCTAGTGCCTGTAGGTAGTTAACGGCCCACAGCATAACCCAGCCTCCTTAATGTTCCCTGTGAGGCCGTTAGCACTCTGTCACCAGCCGGCTCCATGCCTCGTTACTGCTATTAGAAACCAATTGATAGGTAATAGTAAAATATGAACGCACGCTATCCAGGAAATATGGAGTCTGAGGGGAAGGTGACAGGACAGCGGTGGTATTACAGGAGAGGCCCTAACCCGACCTAATGAGCACACCGAGGGGCCCCGACCGACCAGCGGACCGCTCAGTTGACTCAGATCCGGAGGAGGATTAGATCCCTCAGAGACGACACTTTTATAATGTCACATCGGCCGACACACACACACACACATTTACCTGAGAGGGTGTGTGAGGATCAGGCTGTTGAACAGTTACTGTTAGCTGCTGACAGCTAGCTGGTTAATGAGGTGACATCATTTACAACAGCAAAAACGCACGTTTGAAGCCATGCTAGCGCGCCGCGCTAACCCCTGGCTAAAGTTGTTAAGCTGGATCATCAGTAAAATAGGAGGGAGCATTAACTTGATTTTAGGAAATGTCCCTTTAACGGACGCCTCCGCTTCTGTAAACCTTCTCCAACCCTTGTGCACTCGTCCCCCCTCCCTCAGTCGGGGAGACGGAATCAGTATCAAAACAAGGATATTGTAGATCTGCCATGTGGAACATTGTCCTTAACCAATTAGAGTCAGATGGTTTCGTTTAGATACATTGTTTGTGCTCGGGGCAGATGTTGATTCATATGAATTAAATTAAAATCCCACTGATTGTGGGTCAAAGGCAGTATACTTCCCGCACCATCACATCCATCACGCCCGGACAAGTTTGATCTTGGGTTTACGCTCCGACACAGCAAATAAAGCAGCGCCGCACTTCCTGAAAGATTCCCACATTTGTCCGTGATGAAATCTCCAGGCCGGGGCGTAAAATTTGGCCGTGCTGTATTTGTGTGAGCGTTCATTAACGATCCGAGCTGACAAACATGCACACTCATTGACCCCCGTCATCCTGGGGGAAGCCTGAGCGAGGGGGGGGGGGGTGTATTTGTTGAAAATGTAAATGTCTCACATGAGGAATTGATGCCACCAACAGAGGAGACGGCTGCAGTGGAAAACAAATCAGCTGTGGTGAATGTTTCCCATAGGCACCCCACCCCCCCCCCCCCCCCATTTAAGGCCTTGTCAGAAGTTGATAATGTAATTGAGAGAAATTGTAAAGTTTAATTCCCCCCAAGCTTACGGAGGGTTCAGATTGCTTAAAATTGCACTCACTCCCTTTTCATTAAAGCGGAATCGTCTGAAAACATTTGCTCATCAAAGGGTCACTACAAATTAGGCTTTGAGGAGCTCGATTTGAAGTAAGGAAAAAGACCCCCCCCCCCCCCTCTGGGATGCAGCCAAAGTCCAAAGTCCAGGGATATAAACAGGACACGATATCTGGCTTTTAAGATAGGTCGCGTCGTCGCGCCGTGGCCGCGCCGGGCACGTGCACGTGCACGGTGAGGGACCCTGTCAGAGGAGAGCTGCCTTTAAAGGGGTCCGTGGAAACCTGGCCACCATGTTGCACCCGCACTCCCTGGTATTATTGTGTCTGCTCAGTAATAGCTGAAATTAGCAGTGAAGCCTCTGGAGAGGCAGGAGAACAGGCTGGCATGTTGCAGATTTGGGTCTAGTGGGGGGGTGGGGGGGGGGAGTCAGAGAGAGATGGGGAGAGCAGGAGAGCAACATTAATCTATCGGAGAAGTGAACAGTGGCTGGTCTGTTTGGGAGCGCGCTGCCTTGGATGACTCCCAAACCGAGGGGGCGAGGAGGAGAGCCATCTTCAGCTGCTCCTCACTAACATGGCAGTAATAAGGCAGTGATGACCCTCTCAGGACCGCCGGCCAACACTCCCTCTGTCTCCTGTCCCCCCAGCACACACACACACACACACACACACACACACAGCAAATATGCAGCCATAACTTCCCTCTCGGGATGTATCGACTTCAATCTCATTTGTCGTAAATGGAACATATGTTTAAGAGCAGCGTCTCGCCGTCGCCGATCCCAGCGGGAACGCTGCACGGCGTTGGAGAGGGGCGGCCAACGTCTCCGCTGGCGTCAAATAAAATAAACTGTCCTTTCTGTCTCTTTGTTTGACATCACTCCCCCCCCCCCAGATTACCGAGGACGCTGGCGCTGGGCCGCTTCTACATGCTAGCTATGAGAGTGTGACCCTCCGTGCTGCATTGTTGGAAATTTGCATGCTTAAGTCCATATGGCAACTTCCTTTTGACCTGCTTTCCCATCCCCGATGCATTGTCAAGGCTGTCAGCCGATAAAGAATCACTTGACTTGCTATAACAAGTTCAAAAGGAGTTGATGATGCGCTGTTGATCCATGGAGAATCGGCAAAAGGGACACCCCTACTGCTCGCTGCTATCACTCCCATAGAGATAGCCATATTATTGATGGGGAATGCTTATGCTAATTTCTTTAGAGGAGGGGCAAAAATAACTTTTTGTTGCATTTCATTTTTTTTATTTCGCAAAAACGCTCCAAAATGGGAAGGGAAAGGAAGAATTTCATAGGCTTCAAACTGCATTCCATATAACCATTTAAAGGAGCAGCATGAGAATCTGATTTCATAGTGCATAATGAATGCGGAGTCTTTGAGAGGCCGTGTGTTTTGTCTGGGAGGGGGGGGGGGGGGGGAAGTGGAGATTTGGGTTATCTGTTAAGAATGGGCAGCACAAAGCGGGGACGTAAACTGACCCCAGCATCCATTTAAAGGAGCATAACGATACCCAGAAATGATGTAAACAGGATCGAGAAACGGATCAATCATTCAAAGGAAAGGATGCAGAACGTGGAGGAGCAGAACGACGCAGGAGCCCGAGATGGTGACGGTCGCAGGAGGCAGCGAGGTGCAGAATGTTTTCACCCACAGATGGAGTGTCATGTGCTCTCTGTCACACTGACCGCTCACGTCCCCCTCTCTCACCGCCGCTCTAGCTCTTCTCCCCTCCCTCCCCTCCCTCCTCTCTGACACATGCAGCGTGGCACAAGCGGCGTGGAGAGGGTGGAGGGGTGAGGATGGCAGAGGCGGGTGGGAGGTGATGGCAGGGGCTACGTACATGGGGGCCGTGAATGCGACCCCCGGGCTCTTCCATTGTGGGCCCATGTCCGGTGGCGGGGACATGTGATAGCATCTCGGCTAGTGGCATTAATGTGTCCTTCTGTTCGACATTTTGAAGAATCGGAGCTCTCCGCCGTCATCCTGCCACTCGCTGTCAGCAGCACCGTCTGTCCGTCCGTCCGTCCGTCTTATCACGCTCCTCCGCTCCGTGCACTTACACCGCAGAAAACAAGCTGTCTGTGCAAGAGAGCACTTGATACTTTTTATTATTATTACCAAACCGTTCCATAATTACCCCATAATCATTATATAATCCCATAACAAAGCCTCCATTGAAGCCCTGTCTTTTGTCAACGTTGGGACACTGAATTTATAATTGCATTATTCACTCTCTTTCACCCCCCCACCCCTTATAGAAGCATAATATATCAAAACCATCCTGCCAGGAAGGTTTTAGTTGCGCTTTAGCCCATTCGGGACGTCGCTCTTTTTTCTCCCCCCCCTTCAGAAGTGAGCAGTTTTACGCGTCGCATCTAAAAAGTTGCGCCAACTAAAAGTTCGGGACTCTGGCAATTCCTTTAAAAAGTAGTTGCCCGTGCAGAGGGGGGGGGGCGTTTTTTAAAATTCTGATAGTGCCGTGTGTGTTGAAATGCATCCATTCACAAATTAGCCGCTCGCCCTCGATCCATCAGATCTAAAAATCCGTCTTCCCCGCTGCGCAGCCAGCCCGCAACAATATATCGTCAATACATTAAATAGAGGCGGAAAAGAAAGCAAAAGCGAGTCCCCGAGGAGCCGTTGGCGTGCGCGCGTGTGTGCTCGGGGATTGGCAACACAACGGGGCTTATTTACATTAAATACGCCACAAGGTTACAGTGCAGATGAGCGTCATTTTTATCACTCATTACTTCTCTTAAGCGCTGACTGGCGGTCAGGACGCGCGGGCGCCGACGCGCATTGATCCAGGAGTTTCTTTTAAAGACGGGAGGAAGAGAAAAGAAGCGTCTGCACTTGGAACGGTAAGATTTTTCCCCACTTTTCTGGAGTGATTTGTGACCCGGGTCGTCTGCGCCGAGCGGATTCGCGACACGCGGGCGCGTGTGTGCGAGGCAGGCGGAGGGATGGCAACGCACAAGGGGCAGATTTTTCCACCGGAGCGGCGTTTGTGGCCACTTCAAGGTCAAAAACAAACTAAAGTGCCGCGAATCGCCTTTTTCTCGGCTGCCGCCGCGCCGGGGGAGAGGTTCCGATGGGGGGGGGGGGGATGATTTCTTTAAACGAGCCCCTGTTCACCGCGGGGTTCACCAGCTGATTCCTTTTTTTTTTTTTTTAACCCCGGTCAACGACGAATACCGCCAGACCGGGCTCGTAATCGAGTCACTCGGCTCCGCGTCCTCCGGCGGAGAGCCCCCTTTTAACGGTACAATGGATTTCACCTATCAGACTGGGGGGGGGGGGGGAGTCCGAGGCGAAAGATGACGGGAACTGATGCGAGGCGATCGGCGTCAATCCAAACGTTTCGAGCTCGCCGTGAGAAATAAGAGACAAGTCGGTTAATGTTCGCTTTAAACTCGGGATGCGCGACACGGAGCGCGGGCGCTGGACACAAGTGGACGGTCCCTAACAGGTCCCGAGCGCACTTTCTGCACCTCCAGCCTCCGACAAGAGCGTGATCCGGTCAAATCATATGGACATACCTCATTATTCAATAAGCATTATCTTCCAGAACGCGGCGCTTACGCACGAGGAGCTTTAGCGGCGCTTCGCCAAATTTAAAAGGTAAGAAAAGTCAGGAGCTTATTGGAAGACGATTTTTTTTTACTTTGTGAAGTAGATTTTGTGCATCGGGCTTGTTTGTGCGGGTGCATCACAGCGGGGGCCCTCCATATCTCCCCAATCGTGATTACAAAATAGCAGCGCAATTATCCGGAGCGAATGACGCGGGGGGGAGGGGGGGTGGGGGGGGAGAAAAACCCTCCGAAAATAAAGAAATAATCATCTTTAAAAAAAAATAAATCAGTGGCAGGAATGCCCACGGGTGGAGGTGCGGGCTGCAGTCGCGAGGTCAGGGCGATTTCGCCACTTTCTCCGGGTAAAAGTCGCCCCCTTTTTCAGCCGCGTCGCGCTCCCCGGGTGCGTTCGTGCGCGCCCGCTCTCCAAAACTGCAGCATCGGCCGCCCAGCCCGGGACTTCTGCGAAACTCCGGCCGCGTATCCCGCGGAAGGCGCTCGGGAGGAAAGTTTGGCGCAGGAGCGCGGCGCCGTTTCGCCGCGATGTGTCAAAACTTGTGAGATGGAAGAAGAGCCGGTGAGACCTGCCATTTTGTGCCGCGATCGACCCCTTCTGAATAAGCTGTATTCTGCTTTGAGGAGACGCTCCGAGGCGAGGGGTAAATGTCATTTGTGGAGACTTGGGGGGGAATTGACATTCTGGGGGCACAGATGCGCCTTTTGATGGGATTTTATGTGACTTTTTCACTGGGGGAGAGGATGAGGAAAGTTGACGGGTCGGCAGCAGGCTGCGCCAGGCGGACAGACATACGTTCCAGTGGAAATCTAAAATGACGGAGTGTGTGACATGACAACAGCGCCGTCGAAATTCAGCACACCGTCAATCCCAAATTATCCCAACTTCGGCGCGTTTTACGGCGCTTAAACCGAGCAAAGCAAAAAAAAAAAAAAAAAAAAGAAGAGAGAAAAAGAAATGCTGCCACTTTCCCCACATGATCGCAGCGATGTCCGAATTCACGCGTACACGATGGGAATTAACTGAATAATTTAGTCATTTGTAGAGAGGAGAGGCTCCATTTTAAAGCCCACGTCGCTCCGTGCGTCCTGGGTAGGGAGGACCCTTTTTTTTTTTGGAAGCGGACTTGACCTCTGGGTGATCTGACCCGGGTTATTACTTCCACCAGCTACCAGCTCGGTACAATGGCGGCGAAGACACACGCCGTCCTTCTTAAAATACTCTACAATGTGCATCCAGTTTTTTTTTTCTGCTTCCCTCATTGTTTCTCTAAATTGTCCTTAGCCGAAAGAAGGGGGAAAAAAATGTTGCCTCTTCCTCAGATTCATTGTTGGAGGAAAGGGGATAAGTAGGTTCTGCGAGAGTTTAGATGCTGTCATTGTTTAATGGCATGCATAGGACGGATATTATGTCTGAAATAGTAGTGTCTGGGCGTGAACCCTTTTTGTCAGCTCCTCACATTCCCTGGGAGATGAAATAGCAAATGGATAGCTGTCCCCGCTGCTCTGACAGCCCAGCCCTCCTCACAGACCTGGTGCCCCCGCGTGCGACTCTCACGCTGAGCTGCAACAAGTTCAAACGTTGTCGTTCTTCTCGGCTGAAAATATTGTGCTTGCTGAATTTTCCGGGATTGGGGGGGGGGGGGGGGAAGGCCTTTTTGCCGCGCTAAGCTGAAAAATTGATGTGGTAAATATGGTGTCGAGGCCTCTGTGAAATATGGTAAAAATTGATTTAAAATTAATCAAGGCCATTCTTCACATTCGTAGATCCCGTTTCACTCTTTATTTAACTTACTAATAAATTTCCCAGGCGCGCGTCTGCGGCTCCGGCTTGAACGATCGTCCCTTTTAAAATATTCAACTCTTATTTATCACGAGCGGGAAAATAAGGGAATTAGCAACAGTTGAATTCAGTCGGCAGCAGAATTCCGGAATTAAACCTCAGCGTGTCGCAAAAAAAAAAAAGACAAAAAAATTCCCAGGCTGTCGTAGTTGTCGTGCCCCCCCCTGACAGAGGTGATACACACCTTTGAGCTTAAAATGAGGGGGGAGGATGAGTGATGAGGGGAGACGGAGAGGGAGAGAAAACAGAGAGTGGCGTCGAGTGCGTCTTCTTTCCAGCGCCTGTCAGTCAGTCAGACGGACGGACGCACGGACGGACGCTGGGTTCACCGTGGCGTAGGTCCGCTCAGCTGGAGCCGCCGCCTTGACAGTTCTAACGCGCTGGACGATCCAGCCTGGTCTGAAAAGTCCAGTAAGATCCCCTCCTCGTGAGGACGGCGGCGTCCCGTGCTAACGACGCCGCGGCGCCGCTAATGACGCAACACTGTGGAATAAGTGTAGGATCGATGGGACGGTGCGTGGATGCGTGCACATCTGGCAGCGTGCGAGCAGCAGTCGGACCGGGGCTCAGATCCCCTTTCATGTAATTAGAAGACAGAGGGCTCCAGCTGGACTCTGCCAGGCCAGAGCTCCCAGTCTTCTGGGACGGGGGCGGTGGTCCAGGCCAGACCAGACCGGCTCTGCTCCTCAGCCAGCCATTAATTGATATGTGAAGCAGCCACCTATCGGCTCTGGTGCTGCCTGCGTCCTCCCCTCCACATGTGGGCCACAAGACAAAGTCTTCTTGTATTCCTCTGCGTGCGTGCGTGTGTGTGCGTGTGTGTGTGTGTGTGTGGTGTGTCCCTCGGGGGTGTTGGAGTGTGTCAAAAGGCCTGTAACACACAAGCGTTGGACTGGTTTGAGCTTGTCGCTCCGTGACCTTGATCTTCAGAGTTCAGGCCAAGAGGAGAAGATGCTCGTGAGTGTAGGGGGTAATAGGGCACACACACACACACACACACACACACGCACGCACACACACACGCACACACACATTAGCGTTATCAGGCGCTTTTAGGGAGAGTTTGCATCATTTTTGCTGCTGTTTCTGTGTTTCCGCGTCCCGTCCGTGGGCTTCAACGTGCTACGCTTGTGAGAACCGTTCCCGGTGTGCGTCGGCGTGAAGGAGCGGCGCGCGTCGCGGCGGCGTAGCGCCGCGGAACGTCGAACGCGGAGCGAGGGAGCACGGGAGGAAGCGAGCTGTGTGAAGAACCGCTGAATCACCGCTCAAATGAGACCTTCTGTCCTGTTGTCCTGTCGGGTCCAGCGCCTCACACTTGTGATTCAGAGTGAACATTTCACCCCCTGGTATGTTCTTTGCCCTGTGAGCTTGATAACGACTGGAGGTGGGTGGGTTTTTCAAGGGTGGGTGGATGCGTTTGGGGGGGGGGGGCAATCGCAGACGTCATTTTGATCCAGGAATCAAGGGTCCAAAGGCAGATGAGGCACTGACAGATCGGCTCAAGAGTTCTTTTCGTGCCGGGGTGCCATCACGAGGAGCGTCTGGCTGTCTGGGCAGCGTGGAGGGGGGGGGCAGGTTGGGGCGGGGGGGGTCGAGGTCTGGGGGTTTAAGAGAGGAAAGGAAAAGGAGGGAAGGAAAAACTGAAGTGATCATAGAGGCAAAGGTGGGAGAGCAAGGGGGGGGGCTATATTTCTGTGGTAAATTGTGTTCACTCACAGCCTCCTGACTGGTTTCACTACATTAAAGTTAAATTAATGTGCAAAAACCATAGTGAGTTTGTATTTCTGACAAATGTGCTGCTGCCTGGAAGCCTGGCGGAGCTTTCAGATGGACCCGTGTCCAATCAGAACGCTGCAGAACTCCCTCCTCTGATAAAAGGAAGCCCAGCCTCCCCCCCCCCATCACACCCACTTGATATCACTCATTTTGTTTGTTTTAATGCAGCTAATTTCATTTTTAACACATTTGTTCTGGTAACACGACAGAGGCAAAATCCAGGAAAGCTCCTCATGAGACCTGGGGAACGTCTCCTTTGTCTGCTGTGGCTTCCTGGCTGAGCCCCCCCCCCAGCATTATCATGTTTGGGTTGAGTTTGGGCCTCATTAGCATGTTGGGTTTAAGGATGCATCATGTGATGTCAGGAACGTTCCCGCTCCTGATGTGTCAAAAGCAGCCGCGTTGCTTTTCAGCTGTGTCATTCCCGCCGACTCCGGCTTAGCCGGAGCAGGCTAGCACGCGTCAATCAGAGGTCCTGAAGCAGAGAATTGTTGCTGCTTAGCATTCAGTCACGCTCAGACGCTGGTAAATATCTCCAGTGGCGAGCGGCGAGGCGGGAGGAAGGTACCGTGGGTCTGCTGCACACTTCACATAACATCTGCATCACATGGCGTGTCTGCTCTTTAGCTGCTCGCCGCTCTCAGATGTGACCTCTGCAAACCCCCGGACCACGCTAATGAGCAAAGTAGCATAAGACGGAGGGAGAGGAAGACGTGGGGGGGTGGGGGGGGATGCTGGAGAGAACTTCTGCACCTTTTAATTATGATCAAGAGGTTTTTCACCAAAGGATGGAGGCGTCGCTGTTGTCTTTGGCTCGTAAATCTGGCCCCGGATGTCGTACTGTACACCATTATGGTGCGTATCCACCTGCCCCCCCCCCCCCACACACACACACACCCATTTGCATAATTGGATCTTTAATGAAACTTTCCGCGTGGCGAAAATACAAAACCTATAGTTAAAAAAAAAGGCAGCTGTTTGTGGGGGGAGAAAATAACCTGGTGCAGGTGAACGGCACTTAAAATAATTATCGGAATGGCGAAAGCTGGTTTAAATCTTAAGATTGGATGGGGGGGGGGGGGGGGGGGGGAATAATCGGTGTGGAACAACCTGAGCAAGGCGCTCACACATCAGCAGCAACGCTACAAATAGGATGAGAAGGGACTGTGAAAGCTGTACATTCCCGCCAGGTCTGGCGGGTTAATACTACAATAGCGGGATCTTCTCTGGCCCGGGGGGGGATTTCGGCTCCTCTTCTGTCGACACTCGCTGCACCAACTTGTTACTCAGGGAAGATGGCTCTTTTATAGGGAGGTCGATTCTGCCGGAATTCCTCCGCCACCGATGTTTTGACAGTGGCCATTCGGGTCTCGCTGCCCTGTTTCCCTTCGGACTTTTTAAGGTTGGTGGGTGGGTGGGGGGGGGGGGGTCTCCGCTTCCTTCTGCTGCTTCTCATGGAAACGCGTGGTTGCTGCCGGCCCTCGTTTGTCCAGCTAATTGTTTCATGACGTTCTGACATCTCCCACGAGGCCGCGGTTCAGCTCTTCCACGCTGCCTTCAGGGCCCTCCAATAAAAACAGTACGTTATTTGACCCGTCTCCCCGGGGAGCCAGTGACGCTGCGAGCGGAGGAAGGCTTCGTTTTTTAAATCGGTCAACAGCAGAGAGCCCCGACTTTCTGCTGGAAGCGGGACGGCCGTTTGCTAACCGAGTGCTAACGTTAAAGAACAAGCCAACGCTGATGATGCACTGATGTGTGTGTGCGCTGTGGCTGCCTGCGAGTGCGTGTGTGTGTGTGTGTGTGAGGGAGCGAGAGAGAGTTCCCACTTTACATCTGTGGGAGTGGATCATGTGTCAAAGCGGTTTACAGGTGGCCTGCAGGGCAGCCGCTCCACAGAGAGGTGGAAGAAAGGCAGGGAAGGTTCAAGTACTTTAGAGACTCTAATGGTGCTGAACTGAGCAATCCCGGCATCTGAGAGGACCCTTCAAAGGGCCCCTTATCTCCGCCCGCTCCACCGTTTCACCTGCTTCTCTCCCCCCGCTCTTATCTCCCGTCTTGTTCCCAAGCGCTGTCACGTATTTTATCATTCCAACAAAGAGAACTCCGGTCCGAACCGGGAGACCACACAGGAGGAAAACCGCTGTTACGGACAGGGAAGGCGGGAATTCAACGACAACGGGCCCAATTTAGCGTTAGCGTTAGCGGAGATCAGAGATGGGCCATCGTGACAGTCAAAATACTGTACGGCGACCAGTTCCCGGGGAATTAGCCCCCGCGAGGGCCGGGCCGCCCCCTAGGACTCCAGTACCTGGACTCCAGTCATGGATTTGAAGCTCGCTCTCTTTTTTTAAAACAATTTGACCATCACAGTGGTTAAAAATGGTTTAAAAGTGCTCCCGGGAGGACAGAGATAAATACACGGCAGGCAGAGCGATGACAGGACAAAGGGGGGGGGGGCAGAGGAGGAATGATGTGCTTAACAGCATCTGTAGGATTCTCCTGAACAAGCCGCTGATCCCGGGAGCCTGCTCCGATAAATTCGGCTTGATAAAAGTCAGGGAAATGCCGACCTGTCTGCGCACCTCTATTAGGCGCCGGCACGTTTGTCACCGCCAGTGCGAGTCAAGCGCAGGTTTTAATGTCACATCAGGCCGAATTAAAGACTCCATCGGAAACCCTGAAAGGTTTAAGTTTTTATTTCGAGTGACAAAAACGGCGGCGCGGCTGCTGCTAAAGATTACTGGGCCGCAGTCGTTCCACATTTCATATTTGGCTACTGGGAATTTGGTGATTATTTGTTACTTGCTCTAGCCTGGATGCTCATTTTCTATCTGATGACTTTGAATGAGGGTGCGCCTGTGTGTGTGTGTGTGTGTGTGTGTGTGTGTGTGTGTGTATGCACGGGGGAGGTGACGCTCGTGTTGAACTCACATTAGGAATTTCTTATTTTCTAATTCATGTTTTTTAATCAAGAGAAATTAGATCTATGTTGCATTAATCACCAAGCTTCCTTAATATAGCAGACAGAGAGGGAGCATTTAGAAAAGCCTCCGCGTTTCAAAAACACACAACTCCCCCCCTGAGAAGCCCCTTAATACCACCGTACTGTTCTCCGTTTATGCAAAAGTAAATAAGTAAACCCAAAAGGCAAATGAGCATTCCAGGCATTTAAACACACAGCCTTCTGTAAATGCCTGGTGCAGCCGCGACCACCAATCTGAGGCATAGCTGCACACACACACACACACACACACACACACACACACACACACACAGATGCACACTAAGTTATTGTAATATATGTGTTTAGTTCATTATTTTTGTCCACATAAAGGGCAGAAGTATTGTGAGTAAATGGTCTTCATAAAAACTCTCACACACACACACACACACACACCACCGAGCAATGTGTAATGACAACATGTATGTAGAATTTATTTATGGTGGCTTTTAACAGGATGTGGGGTCTCAGGTCTCATTGAATCCATTTCAAAAGTCAAATAAACGCCATTATCGTCTCATTTGCCTATTAGAAGTGGCTGAATCCGCCCAGAAAGCAAGTGGCTCGTCTCTTATTAGCGTTTTAGCCTCAGACGTTTGAATCAGTCCCAGAACGGAGCCAAGGATTTAACGACACCGTGACATCCGCGGAGTGGCGTCCAAATCAACTTGTACTGCGAAACTTTGTGTTCGATAATAAAAGCTTGTGTAAAAGCCTCAAACGCTGCCATACATCTGCTCTCCGTTAGCATGCAGCATTTTTACCCCTAATTAGCTGTTCACATGTTGTATTTCAGCAGGAAAGAACCTTCCTGGTACGTTGCTTCTTTTTCTCTTCTCCCACACACACACACACACACACACACACGTGTGATGTCACCTGATATTTTATTTAATACATTCATGTCTTTGCTGGAGCACTTTACCTGCCAAGAGCTGTCAGTCTCTTATAAACTGCTTTAAAAGTGTTCAAGGTGGATGCTAAATACTGTTTATCTATTATTTATGGCGTTATTACCAAGATTGAATGTAAAAAGAGAGCGCTCTAATGTGGGAGAATTCCCATGGCTCCGGCTCTCTCCTTTAATATTTTTAGTCACAGGCTGAGCTCCCACCCCTGCTGAAATCCCAACCTTTAACGGATCTCACACGATTTCCGACAGTCTGCTCAAATGCTTTTTAGTTTCATTTTCAAAGCCCCTCTCACACTCCGTGGCACCTCCTCCTCCTCCTCCTCCTCCTCTCTCAGCTCTTCCTCGTCCTTATTTCAAACAATATTTTCTTCTTCTGCTGGTGATTTCTGTGGCCTCCTTCAGGGAGGGGGTTAAGTGGGCGTGCCGGCCGTCTTGTTAGCTGGTCAATGGGCTGAACGGGGGTGTCAGGGCGACCACCCTGGGTGTCCCGAAGACCCGAGGGGTTATTTTGGTGTAAAACCCTGTTCGGGCCTTAAAAAGGACTTTATCAAATTGAAGCCCTTTATTGTACCATAAAGGTGGTGGGTGGGCGGGGGAGCGATCTGTTGCTTTTATTGGTCACACAGGTGAAATTTGTCCAGCTGAGCTAAACCAGGAAGTCCACCCCACCTGCCTCTGACGTCACACACACACACACTCTCTCACACACACACACCTCCCTCTGTCTCACCCCTCATGGACTCCTTTCTCTGATTGCCGATCAGCCCCTAAGGGCTCTGAGGTGCTCTTGCTAGATCTCTGTGATTAGAGCTAAATAGCCTCCCTCCAGCCCGCTGGAGACCTGCGTTGCTTTGGGGGGGGGGCACCAACGAGCCGGGACAGTCGTGGCTCCCTGCTTCTGCCTGTGAGACTGTGGTCAGTGCTGTCACTAACACCTGTGTGTGTGTGTGTGTGTGTGTGTGTGTGTGTGTGTGTGTGTGTGTGTGTGTGTGCGTGTGTGTTTTTAGAGCTCGGTGGAGGTCAGTCGCCTACTCAACACCCCTTTTTTATCCAATTTCTGTGGCTGCAGGCGGCCGGTCGCCGTGCTTTTGTTGCAGGAGGTAATCTGTGAAATGATCTTAATTATGGATGTTTGGCCTGTTTCCCCCGCCACGTCTTCCTCCTCCTCTCCTCCTCCTCCTCCTCCTCCTCCTCCTCCTCCCTCTTTCTCTCTGCGTTCTTTCTTTCCACGCATGCTTTTAATCGAACAGCCTAGTTAGCTCATTGGGTGTGGGCAGCGTGCGCTCCTCTGCCTGCACTTGCTGGGAGGCGTGAAGGGAACTTAGCGAGTGGAGAGACTGAGCAGCCGTGGCAGCGGTGCACAGTGTGCATGGGGGGGGGAATTACACATTAGCTGGGGTTTGGGGCTTGTTGATAGAGACCTAACGAGGAAAAGCTCTTCAAGTGTTAGTTTGGGGGTTAATTGGTCAAAATAATTCCATGAGTGTGACCGGTTAGTTGAGACTCATTATTCCCACGTGTAGTAAGCATGTTATTACACCAAAGTGGGATAAAACACTTTAAATTTCTCTCATATAAATACGGTAAAAGTCAAACTAGGATGGAAGTGGAGCTTCATTCCTGAGGCATTCAGAGGCTGTGGGAAAACAGAGTTCTGACTCTAAAATTAGTGGCCTTCAAATTCTATAGGCATTATGTCCATTTAATGCAGCTAGAGAAGAAGTGTTGAAAGGGGGAAATTTCGAACGTATTTCCTTTTATGTAGCAGTGACAATTCTGATGAGATGGAATTAGAGGGAGGGGAGGAGGAGTTGGGGTGGGGGGGCTCAGATGGGATCCATTACACATAAACAGGCTCTGCATTGATGAGATGATCCGACCAGGATTAGGCCTCCAATCTTGATGGACACTGAAAAGGTGACCACACAGGGAGGGGCATGGATCTGTGCGCGCATGTGTGTGTGTGTGTGTGTGTGCGCGCAGACATTTGTGTTGGGTAAAAGCCGTTCTTCAGCTCTGCCTCCGTTGCTCTGGGAGCCACTTCCAGGTCACAGCGGGGCCAAAGGGCACCAGCTGGGGCCTGAGTGCCGCTCCAGCCCCGCCCCGTTTCCACCGCCGCCGTCCGTCCCACGCCTCCCAATCGCTGTCGGCTTAACCGTATTTTCCTTAAATGTTTCAAAGAGCTTGATAGATTTTCCGGGGTTTAATGGAAGCGGGAAGGATTCAACAGGCTTGTTTTGTTACAGTAAAGATTAAAAGTAGCAGAAACAGCCCGATAGGTCCCCGTTTGCCTCCAAACAATATTTATCTCCCGAGTTACAGCGGAGATAGCGACTCCTCCGGAGTTAGAGGGAGGGGCCGGGGTTAAACGGCGTGACGGGATAAGTCGGCGGCGATTAGCTGCCATTTGAGGCCGTGTCAGGATGAGGAAAGACAAATGGAGATACTGGGATTCCCGTTTCTGCTTGTGTGTCACTCGAGGTTCCTCCGCATTCTTCCCCTCTTTCCTCGCGTCCTTATATTAAAGGTTGCCTCCGTGCTCAAGGAAGGCAAAGCAGATGGCCCTTTTCATAAATCATGCTTATAAGATGATTACAGGCGTCGCCACCCACCATTTTATTCCTCACTCGCAGTACAGTGGAGCTCTGTGTGTTCCTCAGACCTCCTAATCTGGCTGGAGTGGAGGAGGAAAGCGCAGTAGATCAGCTGAACCGATTACGTTCATGACCCGCAGAGGCAAAACAAATGAAAGCGTTTAAAGGAAGAATGTCGCGAATAACGTGGCGCTGCGCGTCTCCAAAAGCCTCTGAAACACACACACGCACACACACATGCGCGCGTTTAGAGTCGTTACGTTCATGAGTTTATGAGCTCTGCTTGAAAGTTGTTCTGAACAGGATGTTAAATATATATAGCACAGAGTGAGTATGTGTGTGTGTGTGTGTGCGTGTGTGTGTGTGTGTGTGTGTGCCAGTCTTCCTTGATGTATGCACCATGTCAGGCAGTCATTGTCTCCTGGGCAAAGAATGATAGTTCAAATACCCAGCATCTCTCCCCCGGTGCTTCAAATGCTCGGCTTTGACGTTTTTATAATCCATCTGTCATCTTTGCGCGGGGGGGGCCACGCGTTCCGCACCGCTCAATTACCAAATTCTCTTTTTGCCGGTTACAATAAGACGGGAAGCACGTAATACGGGCGACCCTGAAAGAGAGAGAGATGGGCAGGGTGGGTTCGGGGATGGGTTGGGGGGGGGGGGGGGGTTGTAGAAAGAGAGGAAGAAAAAGAGGGAGGAATTGCTTGAAATCCTGTGTTGCGGCGTTCTCACGCACTCGATTGTGTCCCTCCGCTGCCTCTCATAACAAGAGAACAAAGCCTGTTTGTTGTGGGTGGAATTCTTAAAATGCTTCCTACTGTTACAATCATGAAGCGTTTGATTGAAGTGTATTGTTTCAAGGGTTTGCTGATTTTGATCATTTCTTAAGTGCCTAATATTATTGTGCCGCCTCCCCACCAGCGGTAATAACCGGCTAGCAACCGTCGGCTAATGCGACGCCGTTCGATATTAACGTTATTTTGTCGTCGAGTTGCGTCCAACAAAGACAAATGTGTGTTTTGATGGCACCTTTTTGATGGGAACGTTGTGTTTTTGTCCGTTACCGGACGGAAAAGCCGGCGAAGCTCGCCTCCGCTCTTAGCGTAAAAACCATCTTTAATTGGGGGCTACTTTAATGTACGGCGCTTAAAAGCTGTGCTGAGGCGACGGGAAAAACTTCAGATAAGCGTCTGAAAAGGATAACAACAACAACAACAACAACAACAGCAGCATTTGCAAATTACAGCTCTGAAACATATTTCATTTCCATACACCACAGGCCCCTTTTAAGGCTTTACCTTTTAATTCTTTTTCATATTTAACACTCGTTAGAAAAGAATAAAAGCCTCAGATCTCCCTCGTTTCCATAGAAGCGCACCCCCCCAACCCCCCCCACCCCAACGCATCCTCGCTGGGAGCAAGATGAAAAGATTGTTTTGAGAAACTCGAAAAGAAACTCGACTTTCTTTGGTTCTTCTAATATTTTGCCATAATTGTTTCATACACGTTATATATTTTCATTTGGAGGTGGGGGGGTTGGGGGGGGTAGATGAAGAACACATCAGCCTCTTTCTTCCTGAAGGGACGGCAGCAGAACCCATCTGGTTGGGTGAGATGCGCCGGGCCCTCCCGCTCTCTTCCCTGGAATAATACTCCCGCTAATGACTCCCGCGTACTCTGAAATCTCCCTTTTGAAATTGGTCTTGGCAGATTATTTGCAGGTACTTGAGCTGCATCTGTTTGCAATTTTTCCCCCCCAACGTGGACGACTTTAATGCCGGCCGGGGGGGTTCGGACGGAGGAGAAGGGTCTATTTTAACGCCGGGGGCAAGAATAGCCCACGGTGGGAGCGGGCACGGGAATTCCGCGGAATTCTACCTTAATGTCAAAATTCACTGTCACGTCGTTCCACAGACAGGTGGTGGTGGTGTGTGTGTGTGTGTGGGGGGGGGGACTCGTGGGGGTCCCGGTCTCCTCAGCGCCCAGCTATAAAGGCGGTTTTTGCGGCAGCGAGCTAGAGCTACTTTGGGGGGTATTTGGCCTTCCCGGAGGCCTCGGGCTTCCAGCTTAAACTCACACTTCCAGCGCGGGAATCCAACGTGTCATCCCGCCGCTGGCTGCCAGTGTCGCCTCGCCAACCGGCGCCGTCCGTCCGTTTTAAGGCGCGCGGCTACGGCTGCGGCTGCGGGGGGGGGCGGTCAGGTGTCGGCGCTGTCCAGTAGAAAGCGTGGTGCTCAGCCTGAGCTTAAGCAAAGCTGAAATGATTGTGACTTCACTCATTATTTCCAGCATGTGGCGAGCAGCTGACCGGCTTAAGCCCCTTTTTTTTTTTTTTTTGTTCAGCCCCCCCTTCCCGCTTTTAAAACTGCAATAAGGTGCCCTATTGTCCTATGGCGGGGTGTCCCTCAGGGGCCACAGCCGGGCCCACCCGGCTAACCGTAATTGCGTAGGTGGTTACAATTACATTAATTACATATTTCATCAGGGCTGTTTATCTAGGCTGCAAATGAAGAAGCCAAACTTTAAACTCTGTCTTTTGTTTTTGCGCCCCCCCCCCCCCCACCACCACCACCCCCCCCCTCCTTGTGTTGTGGTTGTTTTATTAGGAGCGAGGGGAGGGGAGGTGCCAGAGGAGGAATTACGCTGAAAGTGTATGCCTTGCAACTTTTCCCCTCCCTGTTGGAAATGTTTATTTGAACAGTAAGCTCATGATTTGAATATTTGTAATCCATGCTTAAATTTACAGGCCAGATGAACTTTTTGGCACAGAACGGCAACCATAAGTAGGATTTTGAGAAAAGCTTTACAAAATTTTAAGCCATGTGCAAGGCTTATATAATTTAGAAAGGGAGGGGGGGGGGTGCACAAATAAAACAGGCTCTGCCTTATTTACTTTACATGCTTCGGGAAAACAAACAAACAAACAAAAAAGAGCATCGTATGGCGCCTAACATATATGTATCCGTCTGTCCATCCGGGCGGAGGACGGAATCCAAAGTTTCCAAGCTGTCGCCTGTGAACGTCTCCAGGAGGAGCATGTTCCTCCAGTTGTTCTCCTGCGTAAATGGGAAGACGAAAACATACCGTGTGTGTGAGTGTGTGTGGTGTTGTGTGTGTGTGTGAGAGAAAGAGGGAGCTGGCGGAGGTCAGTTGCCCACTCAACACCCCTTTTTTATCCTCTCTGTGCAGCTGCGTGCAGCCGGTCTCCAGCCTTTTGAAGGTGTGTTTGCCTTGTGTCCACTGTTGCACACACACACACACACACACACACACACACACACACACACTTTTCAGGGGTTAAGTAGAACCAAATGAGTAGTTGGGAGACCTAAGATCAGCAGCAGCTTTCAGCGGGGCTCCTTCTTGGTCAATGTCAAGATGATTTAGGTGCTCTTCTGCTCACTGTCTCTCTCTGAGCACTGGTCCTCCAATCACTGCTCAGAGCCGCGCGCGCGCGCGTGTGTGTGTGTGTGTGCGTGTGTGTGTGTGTGTGTGTGTATGCCGGGCCTCGAAAAACAAATGAATATTAAATCGCTGCCAAACTGCTCGGTTACAGCCTGAAATACCAAACTTGTGGAGCCCGAACAGCCCCTAAAGTCAGATCAGTAAGCTGTCGGCAGAGCGCCGCTTTTACACGCCGCTTTCGTTCTCTGCTGTTACATATGTTGGAATCTGTAAGGACGTGTGCGTGTGGGCGTGTGCGTGTGCGTGCGTGTGTGTGTGTGTGTGTGTGTGTGTGTGGCTGCTACAGCTGAATCATGGCTCCGCCGCTGCCCCTCATAGCACTCGGCAGTTAGTGGTGTGAAAAAGTCTCCTCTTTGAGGGCGTTATATAGATTAATGTGCTGAGCCTGAGGCACACACACACCTCACAGGGGAGGGATGGCCGCGCGCGCGCGTGTGTGTGGTGTGTGTGTGTGTGGGGGGTGTGTGAGTGTGTGTGTGTGAGTAAAGGGGGGGGGGGGTGTTGGGTGATACTTGAATGGTTCCATATTCTGTCATTTTATTAGTTCCCATTATTACTACAGGCTTCTGGTGTTGGGACACAGGTGTGTTTCCCTTCACCTGTGTGTGTGTGTGTGGGGGGGGGGGGGCACTTTTGGGCGCTTGTAACCTCTCGAAGCTTGTGGCGTGGGACATTTCTTTGGTCCGATATTTCTGGGCGTAAATTCCCAGCGCAGGTTTGAAATTGTGGAATTTAAAATGTCACCACGCCGCCGCCGCTCCCCCCCCCCCCCCCCCCCCCCCCCCCCCCCCACGGCGTTGTGTAGGTGCACGTATGCAGCGAGCGAGTTGGACGGGCCCCGGCGTAGCTGTCAGCTCCCATTATGTGCTGAGGTGTCATGTTTGTTAGGGAGCTGAGTGCAGATGGCAGAGTGGAAGAAATGGATCACTAATTTTAACAATGATTAATGAACAGAGATGGAAAATGAATTAGGCCGGACTATTGAAGGCCCGGAATATTCCTCCCGAAAATGTTAACTCCGGCTGCCAGGCAATCAGCTCTGCTATAAGGAGGGGTGTGTGTGAGCACATTTGTGTTTGCTGCACCCCACACACACACACACACACACGCACACACACACACACACACCTTTTGTGGAGTCAACACTTCACTGCTCTTTCCTATTACTTCACTGTTCGCAGTGAAGCAGTGACGGCTTTAAACACACCGTCCCCCCTCACGTTGTGTGTGTTAACCCCCCCCCCCCCCCCCCCCAGTTAGGTTACACACTCTTTAATAAGGTAAACACGGGAAAGGTTAGGCTGTCTTGGAATGTTAACCGCTTCCTTCGCTGCCGTCAACCCGTAGATGGAGCAGATGTGGTGGCGACGCGGCGGCGTTCCACAGGACGCTTCCTTTCGCTCGGAGCCTAAAAATGGGATTTTGGAATTCCGAAAAGGATCCGGGACGAGCGCGTATGGATCCGCCTCCTCAGTCACCTACCACATTAGCAACCTGTACCAGACAGGCGATATTCCGATCCTAAAATGGCAGACTTGACACTCCTCGTGGCAGAGTTCCTCCTGTCTTCCCACCACTTTCTTCCCTGGCGTCCCCCCCCCCCCCCCCCACCTGCCTTTATTTGTGTCTTTCTTTCGCGGCTCCTCTTGTAGGCACTTTGTGAAACACGCTTTAATAGGTAGGTGTGAACTAGTTTGGATTAAGTCTGATGGGAAATATGTTAATGGGGGGGTGGGGGGGTGGAAGAAGAAGTTCTCGTGCGTTCACATGCGAGTGTGTTTGGAAGAGAGAGAGAGAGAGCGGGCGAGCGGAGGAGCTCAGGTTACAGCAGCATATGCTAAGCATTCAGAAAACATACACAGCGCCTTTGGTGAACAAGGTACTCGCTATGCCCTTGGGATCCAATTTAGATTGTGACTTAAGGCGATGTCGTGGCTTTGTGTGTGGCTGAGCGTGTGCACGTGCGTGCGCTCTTTTGTCGACGCTCCATGGAAGGGGGGGGTCCGGATGGGCCTCCCTGAGACCTCCACATCTGTGTCCCTCCTCTCTCCACCGGCACATCTCCTCACCTGCACCGAACCCTCCCAGGTGTGTGTGTGGCGCGACGAGACCGGTGTGTGTGTGGCGCACGCACCAGACCGGCCCCCGTCGTCGATGGGAAATCTTCTCCTAAAAACACTGAAAGGGGGAAAAATTGAAAAAAAATAGATGGAGCCAAGTAAAAGGCGGGTGATGTGTAGCTAGCTAGCTAGCTAGCATAGCACGGCTGCTTCTGTAATCACCATTTGCACCATTATCCGCCAATTAGAAACCAAAAGCACATTTAAAAACACTCCCTTATTGATTTGATATTTTTGAGTCCATATTTTTCCATTAAACCTAAATGAATAAATAAAACGTGCACTCGCGTCGCAGAATTAGCAGCGTTTTGATTTAGCCGCTGTGGTTTAGTCCCTCAGACGTCCCGAACATCAAACAGCGCTCCATGAAAAAAATACTGGATCACAACCGCGTTTTAAAAATCCAATTACGCGGCGGGTCAATAGCTAGCTTGTAATTTCTTCTGTAGCGCTCCATGGATTGGTCTTCATGGATCCAAAAGATCTTTTTTTTGTTTTGAGATCATAGGTGGAGTGTACAGAAAAAATAGTGCCCGACCACATGAACGCTAGTCGCGGACGCTAACTAGTCAAACATGGTGAGCATTAGCAGCTCTCGGTGGAAGCTAGCGAGGACGCTAGCGGTCGATGCCCCCCCCCCCCCCGTGGGGCATTCAGGGGTTGAAGGAAAGGTTTTAAATGCCACAACGACGTGAGAACAGAGGAGAGAAGCGCCACATTATTTGGGTTCCTGCAGCGTTCCTGAAGCCGCTGGGCGCCGTGCTCGGGTCACATGACCTCCGCCGCGGTTCCTCCTCCTCTATCCGTTAAATCCGGGACGTGTTGATGACGCCACGGCCTCGCAGGAGTCCTGAAGACGAATAGAGATGTTTGGAGCATGTTTCTCTTCTGTCACTGTGGGGAACTTATCGTGCTTCAGCTGTGGCTCACTCTGAATTTCCCCGTGTGTGTGTGTGTGTGGTGTGTGGTGTTTGCAGGCGCTTCGGCAGAACTGTCCCAGCATCCGGTGCTTGTTGGAGCAGCAGGCGTCACACAGGTACGATCACGCCAGCTCGCCGTTAAAGGTGTCCGTCACGCCGCTTCGCCTTTTGGTCGCCAGACCCGTGTTTTTTCTGAGGGAACTCAGCGGACCGCGCGTGAGAACAGAGCACGTGCGCGGTCCGCTGAGTTCCCTTCCCAGACATCCATCGCACGGAATTATCAGTACAGACCCCGCAGGTGCGTGGCACATCACTCAGTGATGTCATCGGCAATCGCGGACGCGCACGCACGTGCGCTTTTTAGGGACCGTGCTGCTAATAAGTGGTTTTAACACCGTGGCCGCGCTGCTCTAAACAGCCCGACGCCGTTCGTTAGCTGGTGCTAAAACCTGGAAAAGTAGCGCGGCCAAATGTGACGCAGGTGTGCCACGACAACCTGTTCACCATCCGGCTCTGGCGGGTTCCTCCAAGGGTCAGTCGCATCAAAGGTAGTTAGGATCTTATACACTGAGATCAAAGCCAGAAAGGGTTGAAAATGTTGTTGTCGCCTCTGGTGTTAGCATGTTGCTGCTGTCTGTTGTTGGTGTCACACCTCCACGCACTCAGGCGACGCCGCCGCCGCCGCCGCAAGGCCGCGGCCAAGCTCCGCCCCCGTCGTCTTTAGCTTTAAACCTACGAGGAATCACGGGGAGGAGCGCCGCTTCTTCCCTCTGACCTCCTGGAGGAGCTTCGGGATTTTAGCCCGACAGGAAAAGGCGGCTCTTGTCTCCGGTTGTCGCGGCGACACCTCTCAGCCCTACAGACGCTTCACCTGTCAGGAAGCGGGAGCTGTCAGCGTCGCTCCGAATACCTGGAGCAGACAATCGGAGAGCGGGGGTGACTGGAGAACAGGTGCACGCCATTCCTGGCGCTGATGAGCTGCTAGCATCACTGAATACGTCTGCTGCTGAGCGGCGCAGGGTCATGTGACCCAGGCGCGAGGACGCTTGAGTTCACCTGGCCGTCTGTCCTTTGCCTTCCTCGCCGCCGTCAGCGTTCGGACGTCTTTCCTTTGACAGCGCAATCGTTCTCGATGCGAGCGGCGCTCGGAAACGCTCCCGAATCTGATAAGAAGATGATTAAATATCTTTAATGTGGTGAAAAAAACGAGGGTAACGGGATAACTTTCTGCTAATGTAAGCCCCAGGTGTTGTCGTCACATCCACTTCTGGCGCACACCGCGGCGCCGACAGGACGGGACGCGCGCCGCAGCAGGCGGCGCCGCCGGCGAGCGTTATTAATCAAGTCGTGCGGCAGATTTCCCCTCGTACTGGAAGCGAGGAGAAGGCCTCCATGTTTTAGTCCGGCTCTACTTTTTAGAGCGGATGCGCCCACCTTGAAAACACATGGGACAACGCGGAGGGGCGGGGCTACTGTCCACGGGGGCGGGGTTACTGCCCGGGGGCGTGGCTACGGCCCTCACAAGGTGGCTGGCGGTGTTGGAACTATTTGAAATGGACCAGATTGGTTCACGTGTGTGCCGGCACAAAGGGAAACACGGTTTTGTACTTTGGAGCTGAAAAGGAGCAGCATAAGGTGCAGAAGTGGTGGGTGGAGGAGGTCAATTTTCCCACCGTTCCCTCTTTAGCGTCGTTGGGTTAAGATTGTCGCTGCTGTGTTGTTCTCCACCCCGCTGGTATAAATAAGACATGATTGGCATCACAGCAGAAGAGCCGCTCTCTCTCCCTGTTTATCTCTGTCTCTCGCCCTGACAGCCTTCATTTGCCAGAGGAGTGGCAGACTTAGTGGGAGTTAATGATTATAATTATTTCCCTTTTTTATTTCTTTTTTTTTTTTTTTTTTTTTTTTTTACATTGTGGGATAATTATTTAAGAGGTTCATGTAGTCATTGTTGTAATCAGTAAAGAGAGATTACAGAAAATCTGCATGCCAACAGATGGCACTTGGCTGTTGTAGCTCGGTATTAAAGCTAGCGCGCTAGCTCGCTAGCAGGCGGCGAGGAGAGAGGGGCCACTAATAAACGATTTATCTTTCAATCGAATGGTTTTTATTACATCATGCCAGAAAAGAAGGCTCGTCAGAAGCAGCTGGCATCATGTGACCGAC
>NW_021821602.1:0-50090 GCF_901000725.2 Takifugu rubripes | reverse complement strand
GCTTAAGTCAACATGCAATACATTTTGCATTCTCCTTTCTTTTTTCCAAGTCAAAGAGTAAATAACCACAAAACAAATTTAAGATTTTTTTTTTGTTTTTCATGAGACAAAAAACTCTAAAAATAAGTCGATCTCAAAAGCTTTAGCTCTATACTTACATTGCCTCCGTCACCATGTGAAGGCAAGTGTTGCATGATTTAACCGAAGATGACAAAGAAAAAGTCAAACACCGCGTCCTGCTCTGAGCTCCATTTGACTGTTTGTTTGTTCATTCCATTTATATCCCCTCCATCCAGTCCTCCCACTCTTCCCACAGCCCAATAGGTGACTCCAACAGTGTCTGGATTCACTCCAGCCCATGTCTCTGCTCTTTTTTAATAAAATTACCTACCGGCTTGTCTCCTAACCAAGGTGACAACACAGCGAAGCAGACACGCTCACACATGAAGTGTGTTTAGGCTGCCAACGCTGCAGAAAAACATGTATGGGAGTTGTGGAGACTGTACACTGTATTGTTTATCTATACAGATTGTCTCACTCATACACAAAGTTTACATTAGTCTCATGGGATCGAGCGAGGGGTCACGCTTCACTCTGCGTGTACAGAGTTTGCACTCACTCATTCAGGCCAACTACAGAAATAGTCCTGCTAACTTTAAATATCTCCCGCAAACTATAGATCACTTTATAAGACTGTTAAATGTGTAAAGGAAATACAAAACTGAAACAGGCCTGCTCAACGTGCTGTATCGGCAACAAATAAATGATAAAGCAGTAATAATATTACCTCTATTAGAGCATGTGGCTTCGGAACAGAGGATTTGAGATACAGAGCTGAGGGTCACACAGGTAACCCAAGTAGCTTCGCTGGCTGTTTCGCACATGCCACATTTTATTGAGGTTCATCAAGAACAAACAGGAGATGGGATTGGCTACTCGGGACCGGCTAATGTTCCAGCGGGTACGTCCCGTTTCCTATCTAGGAATGCTGATGGGACAGTGATGCCTCTGCTGTGCAGACAAAAATAGCCATGGAGATCAGCCACAACCTTCAAACTGAACATGTTTACAGCTGCAAAATTAGTTTTCTTGCCAACTCTCTGCTAATCGCTGGAAAAAAGTTCAGGCATATATACAAACTCAGAGGACAGAGACGTCTGCGGACCTGTGAAACCACTGTTTCTTTCCTCGGACACTGGTGTGAAGGCAGATATTTTACACGAGACTGGTGAATCCGCTGGCAAGAGGTGCAAGAGCAATGGCCAAAAATGTTCTGTCCTGGAGGAAGAATTCGGTGTCTCACATGAATCCAAGCATCACAGTTGAAAGAAAAGCTGGTCATTTTTTTATTTTTACTGGTAGAACAAACACACCAGACTTGATCGAGCAGGCCAGCACAATCAGGTCAACATGTCACCTAAGGCTGGATGGAGTCTTGACCTTTATTTTGGGTTAATGTTTAACACAGTTGTAAGACTGCAAAGTCTATCCTGATAATGGAAGATTTGATAATCTGATGTGCACGTGTAGAACCTTTTAAGCAGGTCTGAACACAAGACATCATCTTTGACTTACACACGTGGTCCAAGTTTACCTTTAGAGTTCATCAATACAAAAAAAGAAAAGAAAAAATCCATCCAAACAGAAAATACAAGTATCGTTGTAATATATTTGAGTTGAAGTCTGGCGGCATACAGACACAGTCTGTATATTAAAAAATTTGATAGAAAGACTACTGTTCTCGCTCCGTGTCCAAAACACACCATGTGGCAAAATAAGACTGACTTGCCATCACGTTGGATGGTGGATCACGGATGATAATTCACCAAAGTCCAGTCTATAATGATCCAGTGGTTCATGACTCGTGAAGCTGTTTATGCCTGGATGGTGCTCTTTGCGGTGAGTGCCAAGTAGTAAACCAGAATACCAATAAGGGCCGCCACCACCTCAGTAGAGACCCATGGACCACTCCATGCTCCCTGTTAAAACACAGATAACAAAGTTATTCTTGAAATACTGTAAGACCACCGTGGTCATTTTTCACATTTTATGCTGCATAGTAAAAATAGACCGATTACTCTTAAAATGAATCTTGATAGCTTTAAGAATAATACAATTAACTGTAGAACACTAGATGGATGCTTCCCTAACAGTGAGGAAATTTGTCATCTGGCGCCCTCTGTTGGCAAAAGCGAATCAGTGAAAAACAGCAGCAGGATGATAGGAATAATGAAAAAGGCTATGGGTTCCAAAAACACTTAACCAACAAGTGGCAACTGTCTAGGTTGAAAAATTCAAGCTGTTATCACCGCTTTTAGCAAAAATAATCAACAAATCAACTATCACAAAGAACCATCCATCACTGGGACACAAGATCTCGGAACTTCCATGAATCAAGACGGGGGTTCACATTGGGAACTTCTGATTATAAACATCAACTAATTATATTGAGTCTTAAATTTAAGGGACAATGCATTTAAGGGACTCACCCTGTGGTCGATGTTGACAGAGAAGAGAGGCTCAATGGCGTTTACATCTTCGTTGTTTCTCTGGGCCTGGAAAAGGAGGAGAGAAAGGATTCATATTAGGCAGCTGCAGCTTAAGGGGAGATTACAACCAACATATCTCATCACGGCAATCAAACATTTACCTTGCGTAGGGAACTGTAGGACTCTTCGTCAAAAAATTTTACTTGATATGTTCCAGAGCTGGCCTGTTTGTGAGGAAGACTCCAAGACACCTGAGCAAGGAGGTCACATGACATGAAATCACAAACACGTTTCCCTTTGACATTTTGAGATGACATTTTCTAAACACTAACCAAACACAGTTTAAGTGTTAAGACCCTAACTCTAACTCTAAGGCTCTGGCATATATGGACATTTATAGACTACCAATCAGAAGGCTCTAGTAAACATCAGTAAAGTGTTTGAAAAGGGATTAGAGGCAGATGTTCCATCCTTTTTAGAGGAGACATTTAGATGCATGAATTGCAGACCTCATGCGACAGTGACAATTGTAGTGCATATCAGGTTAGTCTAAAGAATAATGGCATAAATAGTATAATGTGTTTATATTTTCTAGGCAAGCCTTTGCATTATGGTATATGATTGATTTTCAAGACATAAAAAAAGATCTACTTGCATGTTGAGGTGCCTTAACATACTAATCAACCCTACCTGACAAATCTAGATAAACATTGCAAAGATTTGCTTACCAGAAAAATCATGGCAGTTTAAAGAACAAATAAGTTCTCATTAATTGCAAATACCTTTTTAGTAAGTGGTATTTTGGTTTCATGAAATAATGAAAGCAACAACACAATAAAACAGTAATATGAAGCATACCTGGTACTTGCCAACGTCCTGACCTCTGGTCACTGGGAACTGTCTTCCATTGACGTCAGCATAAAGAGTCACACTCTGTAGATAATAATAAGTTCATTGACTAAATCCCGGGAACATGCAGGTGCAAAGCCCTCCGTGTGCTGTCTTTACCTGTGCTCCATTTCCACATGTGAGGCTGAGCTCAACGATGAAGACGGACTCAGAGGAGATGACGGCGTCAGAGGTGGTGTAGGCCGACGGAGTAATGATTGGGTTTGTGCAGCTTTCTCCTGTTACCACACGATAAAACCAGTCAACGCTGCACTACCTGAACACTGTTAACGACTCGTTTGCTTCTGCAAAAATCTGTTTAACATGAACGGCAAATGGGAAGACTTTACAATTTAGCGATTGGCTAAAGCTCATTAGCATTAAACAATATTTAACGCCATCAGCAAGCTTCCATCTCGAAAACTCACCAGAGCAGACGACCACAAGTAGGGCAATAAATGCAGCTATCCGGAACATCTTGTCTGAAAGGCTGAGGGTTTTCTGAGTGAATTTGGCAGTCAGCTGGTGAACAGCACGTCTCTTTTCACGGCGATAGACGGAGAGAAGTCCACCTCAGCTCAGTGGCCACTCTACTGCGACTGCGCAGAAATGACGTACGCCGCTGTGCCGCAATGCAGGCTGGGAATTTAGTCTGCCGACACGTCATCTGAAAATTGCAGGCGTAACACCGTTTATAATTTATGGAGCTTTTGCAGTTATAAAAGCAGCTTATTTATCCTTAAAAACAATTTCTAATATTTATGATGACGTCAAACTCTTTGCTTTTAATGTAGAAAATAAAACACTAGATGATTCCGTTTTATAGGTTTATCCATTTTCATGTCCATCACGAATGACCAAAACGTTAAGACAAAAATATTTATTTGGCAAATGTCCCAGATGAACAGAAAGAATTGAGTGAGAACCCACTAACAGACAATATATACAATTTTATTTTTCTTTTGTTGAAAGAAATTCAATTCATGGATGCTTCACATTTGACAACAAATGTGTTAAAACTGATTGAAAAGTATTGCTGATAAATATTAAAATACAAAAGAAAAAGATACTGGCACTCAAATGTATTAAAAATCAGTGGATTTGTAACTTCACATTAAACTGCAGTCACAGCAGGATGCTCTCATTAAAACAAACACATAAACAACATTACCATAAGGGCTTGTGTCTACTGAGCTACCCTGTTGGGAGAAGCACAATTCCAACAAAACACTCATCCATCACCACTTTGTACCCTATAGGATCTTTTCTAAACAGTCAGAGCACTTCAGCTTATACATCAATTGCCTTTTGTATCACCTTCCCAAGTCACCATACATGCTGTCTCCTCAGGGGTGCATCTACTGTTTTGAAGACCCCTGATCCTCTTTCCCCCTGCGTCCATCCCATTTTAATTTCTTTTGAAATGGTTTTGCTAAGGACGAGGAGGTGGAGGAAGGATCCTGCAGCAACTGGCGTGCGAGGAGCTCCTTAAAAACAGAGTCCATGTGACGACAGACATCCTGCAAACCGACAAGTCAATGTTGGTAAATATGTTCCTTTCATTCCCCTGAAGAGCCCCAACCCTTTTTCATTAAATGAACAACAATTTACCAACAATTTACTTTATCATACAAAAAGGGACAAAACCTTGACATAAATCATGTTTATTCTTCTTTGACTTTTTTGGTCAAACTACATGTGATCTTAGGGTTCTTTGTGATCACATTTCCTTTGAAACACTTTGTTTATCCACAAAATATGATCAGTCCTTGATAGATTTGTACACGAATCACAGCATTCAATCACATGGCATCATGCTGGCTAGAACACTTTATTCTAATTTAACTAACAACTTTCCTAATACAGGATCCTCAATTTTGCTCAAAACAATTTTGACGAGTTCTCTTTATCATCCATATGCACATTTTTATATAAAGAACCAAGACAAACCTTGTCTACATGAATATCTTCAGATGAGTGTTCCTGAAAACTGCAGACAAATGATAAATCAGAACACTCATTAAATATTCATTACTTTTGTCTCAGTTTTATGGTACTCACTCTCTGCCCATATTTCCAGGGTTGTGAACCCGTCTGGGGATGTACTGGTGGCTGGGCGGAAACTGGAGCATGAATTTTCCACCTGCAGCAGTGCTGCCCCCTTTTGGCGCAGCTGCAGACTTGCTTTGGATGACTGAACAGCCAACGTTGACTCTGGAACCTTCGGTTTTCTTCTCCGCGTTTGCTGTGGATGAACTGCTGCTGCTGCTGTTTGTTGGATGTGTGGTTTCCAACTCTGCAAGGACGTAGTTAAATAACACGTGCACAAGTGAAAAATAAATCATTAAACCAAGTGGCTAAAAGGTCCAAAGTTTTACCATCTTTGAGACTGTAGTCAACCTCAACATCTGCTTCCTCAATAGCAGGCTCACTTTAAAAAAACAAAACAAACAAACAAACAATAAAGTGGAATTATTACTACATCACAGAAGCACCCATGTTGCCAGGATGAGACGCTGCTCCTACCTGTCAGCCTGCTCCAGTGTCATGCATTCCTCATACACCGGCCCTTGTAATTCACTCTGGCTTGGGAAAATATTTTCCTGCTGCACGATAATGTTCTTTACCAGGGCGTTGATTAATGGTTGCAGGGTGACGGCATCGTCGTCGTTCTGAGCCGCTCGCACCAGGCTGGGGCCAAAGCACACCGCCAGGTTGTAAGGTTGCATCATGTTCTCGTCGCTGTACTGAGATACGCTGGAGGAAGTAAAACAGAATCGGCAGTCAGCGTTAATTAGGAAAAAAAACGCATTAAAAAACAGAACACACCATTTTGCTTGAAATGCTCAACCAATAGTTGGAGCCGACTCAGTGACAGCCTCAAAGGTGGAGTGATATTTAAAGCTTCAACTAGGAGAAATACTCACTGATGCAGAAACGCAAACAGGTATCTCATGACAATGACGACAGGCCCGGGGTAGGAGGAGATGGTGATTTTGAGCTGAGCTGCTCTTTCCGTCTCCCCCTTAATTTCTGAGGAAAGCAGGCAATGAAAGGAAGATGACCTCCCACCGTACACACTCATTCCACATGTCAACGCTCTACTTACGGGCATGCTCCAAGAGCTGGCTGTTGCTCTCGCTGGGAAAGAGAGGTTTTTCCAGAGTTCTGAAGTAGAGCTTCAACACTCCAGCGACAGAATCCAGGTCATACGGACGCTCAGAGAGGGGATCCTCTCCTACGAGGGAAACATACAGCCCACCAATAAATACAGGGGTGGCTGGGCTTGACTCAAACACATACCGGTACTCTGCTACCTCTTTCAAAAGCATCTCTAAGGTTATTGATCTCCATCTGAGAACCTGGCACCCGAAATATCCCTTCATGGTGAAGACCTGGTAGACAGATATGATTGTGTGTCCATTCTGTCAAATCTACTTTTTAAATTGTGCCTCAACGTGTCCTCACGTTCATACACTTACCATTCAGGTTGATAAAGCACACACTTTGCACAACGACTGGAATCTGTTGTCCTGATGCCTGAACAAAAACACAAGTGGTCATTAAGCTGGATCCTAAATGGCAATAAACTATAAAAATATAGATTAAAAAAAAAAAGGAAAACTTGCAAAAGTAGCAGCCAGTACCTGAATAAAGGACAGCAAGTCTCCATAGAAAAGTTTGTGGTTGTGCTTAATACTTGAAGTTGAGTAATTTTTCCTGATGTACAAAGACTTTCCATTGTGCCTGTATAGACGAAAACACCAGGTGCAGAAGGAGAGAATTCTATTTAATTTCACTTTCAGGCTGTGTATAAATATATACACATATCTTAAAAAGAATTTAAAAAAAAAAAAAACAGGAACTCTCTAAAATATTTACATTTGTACCTCTGGTGGTTTCCATTTGATGATTCAGCTAAGGGGAATAAAGGCAGAAAAGTTGATTCTCAAACAGCCAGCGGATAGAAAGGAATGAATATTACTCAGCACATTCAGCGTTCATGACCTTTTTACTGTTGGGAATGCAGAAGTGATACCTTTTTCCACAGCTGCTTTTAGCTGGTCATGTCTGGCTTGCAGTTTAGAGACCAATGACCTGCCCACAACGTATTCTTTTACTCTCTGTCAAACAAATCAGATGGGATGTAAAGTCGTGTTTATGCCATCGTTATTAGGGAAAAAAGGAAAACAACTAGCTCACTGTGATGTAGCCACTTTCAACTTCTTGGAGGTTGAACTTTCGTCGGGCGACACTGGGCTTAATCAGGTGCTCAGTGCTGCCCTCTTGAGACGGACCACCGCTGGGGTCCATGTCATTATCACTGATGTTCTCCAGCAAGTCACTCTGGGCCACCAACATGTTCTTATGAGCCTGGAAGGAGGAACACCTTTAATATGAACCCACACTCCTTTCTTTCAAAAGACTCGTGATGTGTTCATAGCCATCTGATATGCATGACCTCCTCTGTTTCCATGGAAACCGCCTTCAGCCTGGTTTGAATTTGTTTAAATCTGGTCTCCAGTTCGCAACTCAACTCGCACTCAAAATTGACCTCAGACACCTAAAAGAGGAAACAAATAATGCAATGTCGCAATTAACGGACTTATTCCTAGATTAGATTTAGAAAAAAGAAAATACAGACCTGGTCCCCATCATGGGGTTGATAGGGAAAGCACAGTGGCATGCAGAAAGTGTTAAAATGCTCCTGCAAGAGGGTATCTCTGTCCCGACACTGGGCAAGGCCAGACACGGTGCCTTGGAGCTGTTGCAGCCCTGTGCCAAGGTTCTGCTGGGTCCGCCAATGACTGGACAGGTAGGCCTGCATCACCTGCCCCAACGACAGGTGGTACCCTACATCTGCACACTGAGGTCAGCAGTAAAACCACAGCGCGCCATTAGACCAAAGCTAAATCATTAATCAGTCACAATTTAGATGGTAGATTTATACCAAAGGAAGCCTGGAGAAGAAACAAAAAGCCCTACTCACATCAATTAGAGTCGAGATGTCCTGGAGGTAGAAATTTTTCATGGTTGCATTGGATGCACCCAATTTTAGGAGATATTCATTTCGGGCCTTGCTGGACTTCAAGTAGGTCTCCTTGACTTTTTCTTGTCTCTGCACAAACAAATTTCATTAAATTTAAAAAAATTAAAAACACCGGGGGATGCAAAACCAACAATGGAGAGTATTCATTTACTTTTTCAATCAACCTTTCCAGTTTCTTAGCAGCACTCTGCTTCTGCTTTTCTTCCTGTTTCTCTGCCTCTTTCAGCTTTCCATCCGCACACACATAGTCTGAGTGGTACTGGTAATAAGTCCGCCATGCCTGTGCACACAAACACTGCACCATCATGTATCTGTGCAAAAGGTCCACAATGTTCCGGGTGCTGATCTTACTTACAGTCTGCATCTCTATGGTACCTTCAGCAGCCCATCTTGTAGCTGCATGCAAATGTCTTTGCTCTGGAAACAGACCAAAATTATTAATTATGATGGCAAAATCTAGAAGGGACAACAAAATTTCTTAATCAAGGAAAAGCACATGGATGAGAGTCAAAACGACAGCATTCTCGTGTTGAACTGCACTCTGCAGGTGCCGACTCGCCCCAAAGCGCCGACATCAGTACCTTCTTTGCGAGCCGCTGTGTGTACTCCAGGCACTGTGTGAGCGGCTGAATGAGTGTGTTGCTGCAGGTCTCACTCAGGCGACTGTGGTCTCCACTTTCTTGACGGGTCTGGGACAGCAGAGCCACCCAGACCTGGGCTACGGTGTTACTGCTGGGCTCCTTCCTAACCACACACCAAAGCCCAAGTTAAGCATGCAGCATTTATAAAGATGACTCGAGGTATTGCTGTCACACCGTGTTTTACCTCTTGATCCTGGAGGTGAATCGGTCGGCCAGTTTTTCAAGGGAACGCGCATACTCGCTTTCGATCTCGCCCCGCCGCCGCACGTAGTCCATCAGGTCCTGCAGCTGCTGGCTCTTCTGCTCCAGCTGCAGGTCAAATACCTTCAGCTGGTCCACAAGCTGGCAACGCATCTCTGAAAGGAATCGCATAAGGAAGTCTGAGACTTTAAATAACTTGCTGGTGATAAGGCAGACACTACACTAGGTCCATACATGCTGACAACTGGTCAAAACCAAGGACAATTGTTAGTAAATGATATTACCTTTGATTTGTGTCTCATAGTCAATCAATCCAATGCGATCTCTCCGGAGTTTTACATGCGAAGTCATTTCTTCTTCAAGGGGGGAGGGGGTCGGAAATCTGGGGAAAAGAAGTGAGAATATTGAGCAACTGCCGCTCTTGCCATTTCTGTACACAGGTTAATCTGATCTTTGATGCATGAAGTGTTGTAAACTCTTAAGCACAAGTTCACACTATAGTGTGAACTTCCTATTGTGCATTCATCTAACTGGAACACACTTTTTCAAATCGGCCACCCTCTGCTGAGCGAGTGAAAACTAGAATGAACGCTGGCATGTTTTCTATGCTGCACTGCAGAACTGCATGGGGTGCAAATAGAACTCTAGCAACATCCCAGTGGCCCTAAAAATAGGGCGACCTCCAGGCCTAAAATTCTGCAAAGATTCCTTTATAACAAGGCTGCCATTTATCTTATTTTCTTTTTTATCAGATGCAAAAATGCAGCAGCATACCACCAGTATATATCTGTTATCTTCAAGTACATGCATTACACCATTTGTAATTTATCTGTCAGAGTCTGGAAGTGTAAAACCATACAGTGGTATGTTAATACATAAAAGGGAAGCATACGATCAAGAATGAGAAACATAGACGATGTTAGACAAATGAGAATAGAATTATTCGAGTTTATGCACACCACAAAGGGGAAGAAAAAAAAAAACAATCTGCCTGCACACTCTTTGGTCCAAGACTTCCCTTTTCACGAAAGTCAAGCCTCAAAAAAAAAAAAATTGAGACATTTACCAAGAGATCTGCTCAAAGTTAGGCCTGAGAGTAACGCCTCCCCAGTGATGATTCGATTCAATTCTGTCATCGTTGTTTGATCATCTTTACATTCCTTTCTGTGAATCACCACCTCCAGTGTGGTCTGGTAATTTACCCAAAGATGAGAGATATTAACCTCACGTTACTGTTTGGTTCAGTAATGCAGAGGACTTGGTTGCCTTTTTACAAACACGTGGTATGAACTTTATGGCGTAATGAACCCGGCGGTTGTTTCTGCTGCCAGCAATATTCTAAATGAAATAAAGCGGAAATATTTGTGACAGAGTTAAGCTGTTTAAAAACCATACAATTAGATTTGATGAACCAAAGCAACGAAGTAGAAGAAAACAGTCGGAGAATCCTACCTGATGATCAGTCTCGACTTGTGCGTTCTGCGGGCTCAGACAACTCAATAATGCCTGTTAATAGCACATCAACTGTTTCACCTCCCCCTCACGTTGGACATAGATGCATGTGGGTGGAGTGGAACTCATCTCTGTTGCACACTCACTATCTTCTTTTTGTTTCTCACCAGACATATCTTTAACACTCAGTTTGAGTCAGCGAGGTACAAAACGGAGAAGACCGAGATCCTTCCTGGGGGCTGTGCTCGGCGCCGCCTCTTCAGCCCCACTGGTTTCCAGTTCAATCAGACACCAGCTGTTGCCAATGATTCGTCCCTCCCTCCCTCTGTCCACCCAGACAGCCTGCAAAGTGAAACCAGCTGCATTTACGCACCGTTTTTGTGGCGTGTCCGAAAAAGCGCACCGATTTCCATTCTGCGCGGTTTTTTAAAAATTTTTTATGAACGCTTAAAAAACTCGTGACGATGTACCTTTAGAGCACTTTAGTGATATTGGGTAATTCTTTTGATCAAGTCGCAGTTATTGATGGAAAATTGTGAAATGCAGTTAAACGTTTGGAACGACGTTTCCAATTTGTGGCACAGCGTCCTCGAAGCGCAGGCCTTCTGTTGAGCCGTGCAACTGTCTTCATGTTAAATTTAACCAAATTAGGGAAGTCGTGGCCTGGTGTTGTAAGATCTGGCAGAACTTAAGTTTAAAACAGCTGACGGTGGAATCTCTGGCAATATCGATTCAGAGAGCGTATAAGAGTACTTTGTATTACCTAAGTCTTAAAATAAGGCAGCAATACTAAACCAAGACATGCAGAAGTAAAAACTGGTAGAAGTGGATGTGGTCCTTAGCTCTCGGCTCCATCCAGCGGTCCAAGGGTCATCCGTTTGTTTTATGGTGCTGTTGCACCCGTTCTCACATCAATGGAAGCATTATCACAGACCGACTGTTCCTCATGATTACAGCAAGTATACCAGGATCATATGATTAGGTGAAACAATGCAGCAGTTGTCTTATTTACTTGTATCCAAAACCACATTTTTTCCCCCCACATTGGGAGGAAATTCAATTTCAACTGCTTTTCAGGATGCTTCCGCAATAAAGAGCGACTCCAAACACATTCTTTTTTAGATTTATTTGAATGCGTCGTTTTAAATAACGAAGGAAAGTTAATTTGACTTTCTGTAAAATCTGACAGTCAATGAAGGCACCGCAAACTCATTTCCCAGTGTGTCGTTTTCTTTATTGGCTGTAATAAGAGGAATCCAAATTTACAGTACCAGAAATGTTCAGCTTTGGTGAACAGATAACCATTGTTTATACACTCCTGGATGTTTTGGATTTGTGGGGTGAATTCAAAAATGTCTACGCCTGGCAGGTCATTGTGAATCGGAGGAAGAATCTTTAACGTCTGTGCTCTCTGTTGCCTCGCTGACTTCGCTCATCTCCTTGCTCTCCCCTCCGCTATCTCTCTCGCTCTCCCGTTCCTGGTCACCAGACCCAGATGGGCTTTGCCAGAGGAGACCTCGACAGATGCACGTGTTCCAGGTTTTCTTAGCTGTGGGACACACACAAAAGCATGTCACGTTCAAGGGATTGGACTTACAGACCAAAGACCTACTGACATTATGAGAAGCCTGGAAATTGAAAATAAAAGTCACCTCATCTGCCATGTGGGGCGAGGTCTCTCTTCATGGCATAGGCATCCTCCCCGTCTGCATAGTACTTGGGCTCTACCTCACTAATTCTGTGGAACAACACAACACCTTGATTATTCTCCAAAATTCAGATACAATTGCTATTAAGCTATTATGACATCTAATTTTATTTTGCTAGATTTTTCCTGGAAATTCAGAGGCCGTGCTCTCTGCCGATCTAATCAACTATATTGGATCAACGGTAGTATTCACTGATCCCCAATGACGTCATTGTCTTTGACAACTCGGCCAGCCAATGATTGAAGTTTGAAACCACATTATTCTCTATCACACAGCGACAGCCTCAAAACAAATGCCATAAAAATGTCATTTAAACCAAGGAGATGTGCGTTTATGCTTCAAACAAAGCAAAAGGTTGTTGTTGTTTTTTTAAAGGTCATTGTGGTGTGTAAGATTTTGAGCTCTGTCATACGTTAAAGACAATAAAGCTGTTTGAATCTTGAATATGTTGGATACAACCAAACATGTCAGCGGTGTGGAATTTGAGGTATACTTGCAATAGAAAGGTAATTTAACTACACTTAGTTGTTGCTCCCATTATTGGTATGTCAAGTTATTTTGGTTTGTCCCACTTAAACTTTGAACTGTCAATCTTGAAGGCCCTCTAGAGGTCAGTGAAAAGAGGCCTTTTATTCTCAATCAGTTTAGGGCAAAAAAATGCTTAAGAATACTTTTTTGATACTCAGTACACAAGTGTATACAGTAAACAAAGTCATTTAAACAGACATATTGCTCCCTCACGTGATCGGATCGTGATTGGTTATTGGTTTAGTAAACTCTGATCGGCCCCATAAATCCTGATCGTGTAAGAGGAACTTACTGGAATTTGAGTGTGTTTGAGTACAGATGCAGGGCTGCTCGGTTGCTGCAAATGGGAGAAAGAAAAATTAAGTGAAATCCAGTGTTGTGCGTACAAACACACACAAAAATGTAAACAACCTTTTGCGAACATGAAGCGAGACATATTTGGCATTGAAATTCTCTATCATGGCACGACTGGCTTGGTCCATCAACTTTTGAGCCAAACCAAGACGTCTGTGTGAGCGCTTCACCGCCTTGAAGACACACAATAGTTAACAGAATCATCATCATCATCCCCAAAATACTGCGATATAAACAGATGACTGAATAACACCAAGTTGAAACTCACCAAGGATGTGATGTGTCCATGAGGGACATCGTCCGGATCCTCCTCCCTAGAAATGGTTCATTGTAGCTTAGAGTAAAAAGCACACGTATGTGGCCAAATGCTGTCAGGTTAAATATGTTTACTCACATCTTTGCGAGTACGTATCCCACAATTTTTCCATTTTCATCTTCTGCAATGTACGACAGCTATATTGGAAAATTTACAACGAGACTTAAAGAACTGTTTAAAGACGCGAATGACAATAAAAGTACATTATAGATCACCTGGGGCCAGGACAATCCGTGATAGAAGTAATATTTCATCTGATAGTTTTCTGGAAGACAGAGCAGGTTACAATGCTGCATGTTCATAAGGTCTTCCGGCTGTAAAAGAAAGAAACAAATGAACTTTCAGCAAATGGAGGTCATAATGCTGATTCCCTGTTCATTGGTATGCAGACAAGCTAAGCACTAGCCAACAGTAACTAGCTTAGCTGCCGATAATGATAACATCGGCATGGCTGTCAAAAGATTTTGGCGTTCTTACCCTTGCGTTTCGTATATTCATTGCTGGTTGGTTTATGATTATATAATGGGGAAATATTTTGATTTTCTAAGTTACTGCAGATAAACTAATTCATAGTAACTTCAGTTATATAGTCAAAGAGCTTTAGGAACACGGGATGGCTAAGCCTACTAGCTAGCCAGGAAGAGCTGGGAGGAAGCGTGCTCAACAACGACAGGAACTTCCGGCCACGGTCTACGAGGGACTTTCATAATAAAGGCTGTACACCACTTATTTTGAAAAACTCAAGTAGCAAAGTAACAAACGTGTTATTTTTATACGTTAGTGCGAGTGTATTATATATTCCAATTAGCATAACGTTTGAATCAGAAAATAAAAATAAAACAATACGACATGTCATTTGTTGGATCTAAAAAATCTCTTGGAACGCTGTCGTTTGTACTGTGTACTGCTCAACATATTTTATAGAATATGCCTTGATTTTTTTTAATACCCAGTACTGTTAAATTGTGATTTTATTAAGATAATAAACATGTCTTATTTTAGTGTGAGCATTTAAACGAAGGGAGACGCGGTAAAATCTCTAAATCGAGGGTTAAGCTTTAGAAAAGTTTTTCTATAATTATTTTCAATTTTAAAAAGATGGAAAATGATCATTAATGCGTCGGATTCCTGTAGCGTCCAAGAACAATTGGCCAAAACGTGGCCGTCCAATCAGCGATGTGAAATGCAAATACAGAGGCAGGTGTCATCAGGGAGTAACCGAGGGAACATTTTAATAACCCTCCTTATGCCCGACATGGACGTGAGGAGCCGCATGGCAGATAATCTAGCGCTCCGTTGAGGGATGGCGATGTCAGATAACCACCCTGATGCTATAAAGAAACGCAACGCTCCTCCGGTGTGATCGTTTATGCGTCCCGAGAAACTCCGACGAGCGAGATGGAAACAGAGAAGCTTGAGTCCACTTTGTGGGTGGGTAATAAACGGTACCGGGCGGTTCTGAACGGCTGGCATTTCAAATGGACCGAGGTAGATAAGAATAACCGGGACAAGAACACAAGTAGGTGCCTTTAAAATCAAATCATTTTCGGACTGTATTGACTGGTAGAACCTAGAACTTAGAACTGTAGCCGAACTTGGACAATAAAAACTGGACAGCACGTATGTCATCTTTACGGGCTGCACCTCACATTTAGATTCGGATTATTACAGGGAAAAAACATTTTAATTAAGGCCGAAGCTGTTTGAAGAAAACGTGAAGAACAAGTCAAACAACACCAGCATGCAACAGTCAGCTTTCTGACAACACTGCAGCTCACACACCTCTTGTAATAGAATAGCCTATAAGGCTTGTCCTTGAACTGTATTCAACACCTTTTGATCACATGTTTAAAGGCATGAGGAATGACCTCAGTGTGGAAATATGAAAATCTGCTCATTGAAACTTCAAGATCACCTCTCAAACATAGTGATGGTACCTGTGTGTCTGTGTGTGATTAAAGTTTCAGTACCTGTGTCAGAGGTTGTTGGAGTGGAGGAGGGGCGGGTGGAAATTCTTCCCCACAAGTCAGTGGAGGACACGGACAAAGACTTCACAGGTGGGTCCTCTTTTTGAGGTGGTGCCCAAATAAGATGGAAATAGACTTTCAGGCCGTGTAGAGCTGTGTCACTGTGATGGAAACGTGCCACCAGGCACCACTAAGGCTTCAAACAGTCAAGATCAGGTTCAGTTTTAGCGCAGCTTGAAGAGTTGCTCGTCTTTTTCCATTTGAAATGACGTGAGATGCGGTGATTTGGCAAGTTTAAAACTAGACATCAGTGATCTGGTTATGGGATGCAACAGTCAACACGGTTGTCTTTTTGGCATCTACCTCTAGTGTTTTACGTGAAGCGCTGCCGCAGTGGGGGGACCTATGGGTTACTATGGAGACTGGGCCGGACCCAGTTCAGTTGCCCCAGTCGTGTTCTCAAAGACCAGTGGATAACAAATCTAAGAACTTCAGTGAAAACCCACAGTAAGGTTATGAAGCTCTGCATGCTGCACGTGCGCAAAATGATTTTAAATGTTGCGCAAGTTGGAGTCTCTGCCATTTACCACTCCCACTTGTCCAGGTCCACGGCGTCCAAACAGGCTTCTGGTGTTTATTAACCCATTTGGAGGCAAAAAGAAAGGAAGGAAGATCTACCATTCTCTGGTGGCCCCTCTGTTTGAGCTGGCTGGTATCAGCTCTCACGTGATAGGTATGTGACACAAAAGGTGTGAGGATGCTCCTCCAGACAGCTTGTAAATGTTCATAATGTCCGTTGCTTAGTGACTGAAAGGGCAAACCAGGCCAGAGATCACCTCCTGAAGAAAGACCTGATTGGCTTTGATGGGTAAGAACATGTTTCGCTCAAATATCAGCCCAACTGGAAAATCCCTCTCTTCCAGCAAGTCAGTTTTCCCTCTTTTCCAGTGTGGTGTGTGTAGGTGGGGATGGCATGTTTAGTGAAATACTGCACGGTTTGATTGGACGGGCCCAACAAGAGGCAGGCATTTGTGAGAACGATCCCTCTGTCACTTTGCAGCCTTCTTCACTTCATATTGGCATCATCCCTGCAGGTATGATCACGCCAGGTTGTTTTAGTTGATACGGTCAAACCACAGGGTACCGCGGCACATTCCTCCTCTTTCTCTATTGCAGGTTCTACAGACTGTGTGTGTTACGCCACAGTAGGGGTGATTGACCCCGTTACGTCAGCTTTACACATTGTCGTTGGTGAGGAAAACTTTTGTCATTCATTCATCTTTAACATCAGCCATTAGCAAAGGTTTTGGCAGGCGTAGGTTGTGTAGTGGCGCATTCAAAATCCATCTCATCTCCTAAAAAACCAAAAACCTTGCAGGCGACTCCCAGCCGTTAGACGTGTGTGCGTCCATCAAGCCTCTGCCCCCTTGCGTTACTCGGTGTCTCTGCTCGGCTACGGCTTTTATGGGGATGTGCTGGCAGAGAGTGAAAAACATCGCTGGATGGGACCTTTACGGTACGATTTTTCAGGTACGAACTGCTGAGTCAGATGACCACAAACTGTCCCTATGGTTGTACGGAAATGTGACAACATCTTTTTTTTGTGCTAATCACTTTCTTTTGTCTAGGCACAATGGTGTATCTCTGCAACAGGAGCTATGCAGGCATAGTTCAGTACATCCCAGCCGACCCAGTGCTCTCCAGTCCACGAGACAGAACTCGCTGCCTCTCAGGGTAAAATGGCACAACTGTGACAGAAAAATTCTTAAAGTGATTCTTTTTTTAATGACAAAACACTGAGTGGCTTCTTATTCAGGCACTAGTTAAACTATTGAAGTGCCACCACCTGAAACAGGATCTCAGTGTTTTAGCACACCTTAGGGGAGGTGGAAAGTGTCTCAAAAGTAACTTGATCTTAATGAAAGTAGAGCCTTGGCCTTATATTGCCTCTGGCTGTCAGCAAATAGTTCTTAAAACTCAAAAGATTGGGTGTCAAGGTCAACTGCATGCATTGAATGTCATGGATTTGTAACCATAGTGAAATCCTTGTGTACGGTGGCCCCACAATGTGTGTGTGTGTGTATGTGTGTGTGTGTGTGTGTGCATGTGTGTGTGTGTGTGTGTGTGGTGTGTGTGTGTGTGCGTGTGTGTGTGTGTTTAGGTGTAGCGTTTGCTCCAGAAGCACAGAGAGACTTATCCATCATTCTCCAGATTCAGGATCCTCGTCCAGATCCCACTACAGCCATTTCAATGGTGACTCAGCAGGTAGGAACCAGGGTACAGGTCACTCCTCCTTGTTCCTTTAACTGTGTCATACTTTTGTACAGCCCCACCTGAGACCTGAGAACCACATTTTGAGCTTTCTGTGGTTGAACTTGAATTTGCCTTTTTGTTTAAAATCACAACAATGTAAACTGAACTAATGCTTGTTTGGATGAAGGAAACCGACGTGCAAATCAGTGTTGTTTAGGGGAAAACTGCAAAAATGGGTAAAGCAGATCTGACAGGAACATCTTTTGTTCGTCTCGTTTGTCTTTTCGCCTCTCCTCTTACGTTTCCAGACGAGTGGGTGAGCGTGGAGGGCAGATTCAGGTGCGTGTCACTGACGTGCATGTCCTGCGCCTGTCCCAGAAGTCCTCTGGGCCTCTCACCCTCTGCCCACCTGGCAGACGGAACGGGGGATCTCATCCTCGTGTGGGATACTAACCCACTGGGATTCCTCAAGTACCTCTACAGGCACACAAGTGCACAGGACCAGGTGGGTGCATGTGGCATTGTGGCACCATTATTGCACATTTATAGTTTAACAATGGCTGACCCAGTATTTTCTTCCTATATTTTAGTTTGACCTGCCTTTTGTGGAGGTCCATCGGGTGAAGGCTGTCCGTTTCTCTGTTCCCTCCAGCAAAGAGGAGGAAGACTGTGAAGAGATTGGCGAGCCCAGCAGTGCGATAAGCGAAGCTGAAAGAGGCTATGTTGAAAGTGCAAGCAGGTCCGGGTCTCAGATGCACCTGACAGAGAAAAGGTCCGGGCGGGAGATGACAGACAAGCAGAAAACTCCCGACTCCTTCCTGTGTGGGCTGTGCTGCAGTAAATCCTCCGCAGTGTCAGTGTGGAACTGCGATGGAGAAATTCTGCCTATCACTGAGGTCTTCTGCAGGTGGGTTCGCAGCAGTTGCACTAACCATAACAATTTAGCAATTTTTAACCCCATTGAATTCTTCTTGTCAGGATTCACGGCCAGTTGTTACACCTGTATGCTCGGGGCATCGAGGACCAGGCGCTGCACGGCTGCAGTGTGGAAAACGAGGCAACATCCTACATAAACTGACCACAGTAAAAGGGAGTCAACTGAGACCCTAAGTGTTTGTCAAGCTAATGTGTGTTTCCTAATGTGTGCCACTCAGCTTCTGTTGTGGCTGCAGAATTTCTTATATTTCAGTGCCTTTTCACTGTAATTCATCTTCAAATCTATTTATTCTTGAATACATTTATATAGCGTTGGTATTTATAACAAACATGGATACAGAATTTGCAGTTTCTGATCTGTAAATAGCATTTATTTTCACTTTAAACGGTAAACACTGAAAATCTCAATACAATAAAAAGGAGTAAACTGACTCTTTTTATGACTTTTTAGCATACCTGCTGTATTTTGCAGCATGGAGCTTTTAAATTAACATTAATCTGACTTGTTATCATCGGTAATAAAATAGCATATTGTATTTCTATGTTCTGTACCTTAAGTACAACATGCAGTGGGGCGGAACACGTGTTTATCTATGCTGCCCTTCCCACGGCCTTCCGGGTACTGGCAGGATCATCAGTTGGTCTTCAGTTATTTGTGTGATTGTGTGTGCACGTGACTTTGTGTAATGTAGATGGGAGGCCAGCTAGATCATGCCGCTGATAAAGAGAGAAAAAGGCAGTAAGAGACAGCACTTATATGTTGCATAAAGTTGAAAAGATTAAAAAAAAAAAAGTGCAGTTTTGCATGTAAAACAACACGTACAACAAATGCCAGTAGTTTTTTTTCGACACCTACCTGGAAGTCATCTTTGGAGAAACTGCATTTTCAAATTGTCCCTTGTTACTAAGTGAGTCAACAGTTCCTAGAAACCTGATGAGCAAGCTCTCCTAAAATAAATATTACGTGGCGTTTTCACTTTGCATACACTTGCACGTAGGCCTCAGTCTGCTTTGACATTGACTGTATACACCATAAAGATCATGCTTCTGCTGTGTGCTCACATTCATGAAATAAAAGGGTTTCTTGTGTCAAGTCAGGGTGAATGATCCTTCTGGGAATACATAAAAAAGAGGAGGAAGAATAGTGAACTGTGATTTATTTTGGAAATTTACAGGTGAACACTTCAATCAGTCGTAGTGATGTTCTACATTCATTCACGTGTGATTGGGAACAACAATTATTTCAATGCATGCAGGCAATAATCTCTAAAAAGCAGTGAAAGATGGCAGTAAAGTTTTATTAACATTAGTTGTGAACTTGCTGATGAAGAAGTGTGCTTTTAAAATGACGGTGTTTGTGCAACAGAGCGGGTTACGATGTGTGGGGCTGCACCCACTTGTATGTTCCCTTGTAGCGGAACCCGGCTCTCTTTGCAAGATGGTCTGCAGCTTCTGGGCCACGGCTGCAGAGGCGAGACAGTAAAGAAAAAGCAAAGAGTAAGAAAAAATAAAATGGAAGAGGGGTTGAAATCCCATGGACTTTAGACATTACCTTCCATAGAAGTATGGAATGGGGGTGTCTTCTCTGCCTCGATTTGATGGAGGAGAGGGGTGAAGATCCTCCAGGCCTCTCGCAGTTCATCACTAGGAGAGAAAGGGCAATATTTTAGGAGACAAGTTTATATGTTATATTAAAACCTAATAAAAAATATCAACATAATAACTGACCTGCGAACAAAATGCATCTGATTTCCACAGAAGACATCCAGTATCAGCCTCTCATAGGCATCAGGGAGCTTTGCATTCTAGAAGAAGATGATGTTTTTAGTTGTATTCAACACAATGGTGAGTACTGGGCTTATATCAGGTGACAGAAAACAACGTCTCTCCTATGAAAGAGCACAGGAGAGATTTGGAGTGAGACCCAGAACCTTGTATCTGCTTTTGTAAGTGAGATCGAGCTCCGTCTCCTCGGGGCTGAAGTAAATCCCAGGCCGCTTGGTCATCATCTTCAGATAAATGGCCTCATCTGGCTGCACGCGCACCACCAGCTCATTCCTCTGGCAGTTTTCATCAAATATGTCTCCAGGCACATCGCTGAACTGCAGACGCACCTCTGCCTTCCGCTCATTCAGAGCCTTACCGCAGCGGAGAATGAATGGAACTCCTGGCGCGCGAAGCATTGATGGGATGAGAACATTGTGAGTGACACCATATGTAAATGTAAAGTAAAGAGAAAGACAGATAAGCAAACATTTTGTCTCACCATCCCATCTTTCACTCTGGATGTAGAGCACCGCAGTAGCAAATGTTGGTGTGCAGGAACCTTCAGGTACGGAGGGGTCATCCTGGTAACCCAGCCTGGCGTGGCTCTCCCCCTCAGGGTCCCCCACGTACTGGCCGAGGACCACATCTGTTGGAGCTACTGGGGCTATACGCTTCAGGACCTTCACCTGTAAGAGGACAAAATAAACTCAAGAAGAACAGATGAGGACGACTGGCGGAGGATCTCCAGCTCTACTCCTTTACCTTCTCATCCCTCACATCGTCTGGACTCGTAGTTGGAGGTTTCTCCATGGCAACCAGACAGAGCATCTGGAGGAGATGATTCTGCATGACATCCCTACATCCAGAAACAAGAACAGGAATCAGGCTCGGCTGTGATTGGGATTATATATTCAGGGGTTTTGCTTCAGTCTATCTGTACAGAATCCTCACCGGATTATACCAAAGTTATCAAAGTATCCTCCACGGCCCTGAGTGCCAAACGGCTCCTTGAAGGTGAGAACCACACAAGCAACATTGTTCCTGTTCCAGATGGGTCCAAAGATGCGATTACCAAACCTGAAAGGACGAAGAGTACCAGCCAATAACATTTTGAAGGAATTACAGCATATTTCACTTTTTAAGAATTAAATAATGTCTGGAGTTTGGCTTTAAAAGCAAAAATAGGTTTATGCCGGTGGCACAATATGAATTCTGAAAAGTTTGTATGAGTTGTTACCTGAGAACCATGAGGTTCTGGACCATCTCTTTGCCTAGATAGTGGTCAATGCGATAGATCTGGTTCTCTTTAAATAAGGAGGACAGATGAACTGACAACTCTTGGGAACTCTGGAGGTCCCGACCAAAGGGCTTCTCAACAATTATCCTGTTCCAGCCCCTGTGTGACAAACAGAGCTCATCACAGCTCAAATAACACGCTCTAGGTTTGTTGACTCGAGAACAACAGATACCGACCTGTCGCTCATGCAGTGACAGCTGATGTTCGTGCCGACTTGCTGGTAGACGGTGGGCGGCAGAGCCAGGTAGAAGAGTCTGTTGGCGTAACTTCCTCCCGGCAGGGAGGACAGGTGAAGACTGAGCTGTGTGAAAGAGCTGCTGTCGTCGTATCTGCCTCTGACGTAGGAGTTCTTACTGAAGAACATTGACAGACACTCATTCTGCTCAGTGGTGACCTGACGGTAAAGTTCAAGGAGGGTTTGTGAGAGTACAATCAAGCGCCACATGCAGGATGAGGAGCAGAGCTTCTACCTTCATATGAGGGAGACATGCTGTCTTGATGTCCTCCACCGTCAGGTCAGATCGGGCAAAACCAACAAAGTAGGTGTCATCTGGGAGGAGACCATCTCTGAATAACCACCTGGAAGGGTGACAGCCACATTCAGGAGCAGTAAAGCAGAACAAGTTATTCAAACTGGCGATGTCCAGTGGTACAACATCTAAAGTCCAACTCAGATTAAAGTCCAAGTGAGTCCAACTCACCATAGAGTTGGATAGATCTTTTTCTTGGCAAGATCTCCCTGTGCAAAAACAACAAAACAAAACTACTGATCACTGAAGCAGAAACGCAGAGTCCAAAGAGCAGGTGTGCTCAGGAGCTCTCGCTCTCTCTCTCTCTCTCTGTCTCTCTCTCTCCCCTTTTATATTTAAGATCACTGTCTTTGAAAAAGTGGAACAAGCAGCTAAATATTCTGTTGCTGTCAGTGCTGGCTGGACAAAGAAATACTTTACAAACACAGAGGAGCTATTTGTTCCTTCCTTGCTTGCCATGCACGTTCACCCCCCACCCCCACCATTAGACACGGGAAGGGTCCTGTAACTAGCCGGGACTTAATAATAATAAAAAAGTAGGTATTGCTAAACATCTGGGCGAGAGCAGCAATTTCTGCAAAGTTACTCAACGAGGAGTTAGTGGCAATTTATGACATGTTGTAAGAAGTGAAGAGGTACTCACAGAGGCTCCTAAGATTATAAAAATGTGCGTGTTGGAGTCATTGAGCTGCTTCTCTCCATAGAGCTCCTTCCTGAGCTGTCCAAACACTTCAGAACGAGTCAAGAGCTCAGTATTCATCTTCTGGGCCACTCGGTGCCTCTGTTGCTGCAGAATAGGAGCTACTCACATGCCTGTATGGCCACATGACACACAAGCGCACGGCACACACACACACACGCTATAGAGTAGAATTTCATTTGTCATCCTGGTCTTGCTGAAAACCGTTCAGCAGGTTAATGCTGCCATCTGTTGTGGAAAAGAAATAACGTCACAACGTTTTACCTGTTAAACCTCCCAAACCTGCTCCAGGAAGAGAAAAACATCCCAAAAGAAAATCTGGTTTGTTCACCTGGGGAAATGTTACCTTTAACTCATATTTCAAGTATATGCAGTGAAGACTATAAATAGTTTGCATTTTTCTGACTCCGCACCCACATAGAGTTTGCACAAGTGTTGCACCTTCACTGGCTGTAGAAACCTTTTACAGGGGCCTATCTTATCAGCGTGTCAGTGAAAACTATGACACGACAGTCATGGCTGGACTATAAAATCTGGGGCATAAGTACCCAGTCAAAAACATCAGCATCTGCAGCCCAAAACAAGAAAACCCAATATTCAACAACAACTATAGCCAAAAAACAATGCAGATAATGGATCTCACATATAATCAGGCCAGACTGGTGGGATCAAAAGATTTGACACAAAATAAGATTTTTATTTATAAAAACATCTTATTAGATGGACAGTAGACAATGAAAAATAAAAATCAGAAAGCAGTGAAAATTTCACTGAACCGTCGCCGTCAGCTGTCGTCTCATGATCCAGCTGACATTCCTTGATTATGAATGCCGAAGTCCAGGCTCCAGCATCTTTCTGGAGTTTTTAAATCATAAATATATCTAAAAACCGATGAAGGTCCACCCCAAAGTCATCCATAGCCGTGTTTTCCACCTTTAACTGACAACTCAGGATTGTCAAAACCCCCAATTCCAATTTTTTGAACTGTCTCCCCAGAGCGAAGCCCGAGGAAGGAGGCACATGGTGCCAAAGGTAATCTAACTGGTTGACAGAGAGATCAGCTTAACGTCCACTGCTGGAAGAGGTCTTCAGTGTTACACTGGTCCATCAGAATATTGGTACCGCTCAGCCGTAAACACTGACCGCTACTGGGATTCTTCAGAAGGTTTCCCTGGAAGGCAGAAGCAGAGAGAGGGTGACTCAAGATGGACACTCATTGGCTACAAAGCCATTGACAATTTCACTGAAGACAACCCCACATCCTGGCATCAGGTTCCTGTCAGTAATTCCATTCCATGAGTCACTTTAATGAATAACGAAGACTGCTGTGACCAACAGTGCAGTTGCTTGGCTGCAACATGGGAAAATATCTAAAAAAAAAATTTTTTTAAAGGCCCAGCTACAACCCTATTTTGCTACATTACCCATTAAAGCCCAAAGGTTTTCTTAGGTGCTATCACCTCAGTAAAAATCCACTCCTGTTGTGGCGCCAGCCCCGTGTCCATGCCCCTCCGCTGGCACGCTTCGATTTTCACCGCCTCTGGATGTGGTATGGCATGAAGACACAACTCCTTTCCGATGTTATGACGAAGCTCTTTGTGAGAGGAGTATTCAAAGTACTGTGAGAGACAAAAGCACACAGTAAGACCTTTAAACTACTGTCCCCATCCTGCCAAAACCCCTTCATCTGAATTCACTCTCGTGCGTGTCAGTGTACCTGGTTGCCACCCATGTTGTGACACGTGTACATCATCACAGGCTTGCCCCCTAGGTTGTTCTCTCCGACGTCCAGGCAGGTTTTAGAGCCCTGGTTTTTAATCTGAGGCATACGCAGGTAAAAAAAAAAATGTATATACTGTACATCCCTGTCATGTTTTTTAAAACCCACTAGGCCTTAATGGCTTGAAGGTACTGACAATGACAAGGTGTGTCTCACCGCTCCAAATCTGTCTGGTGTCAGGTCCGGAACAAACGCTTCTGGATAGACTGTGTTTAAATACCAGGAGAAGTTCTTGCAGTGGAGTTGCTCCCGCAGGTTCAAGCGCTCAGAGATGTCCCCGTAGTTATTCTAAAGCAGTAGAGAGGGTGTAATTAAAACCCAATAATCACAATATCACACCAACAGGGAAATTCATGGACAAACTGCCCCCATCCTCATTTAACATCCCATCATCTGGCCACACTGACCTCCTTTGCCATTTTTGCAGCGTTTTTGTTGCGTCGGTAGAAAATCTTCTTGTAATTGTCCATCCAAACCTCAGCCAGGCGCACCTGGTTCCGAGTGATGACTTCCGTTCCCTTGGGGAAGGTGTGAGGGCTCTTGGTGCGGAAAACGTGACCCACCACAGAACAAGGGATGATCTCTAGCTGCCCTCCGCACTGCCACACCTGTCAGTATGTTACAGGCCGCAGTCACTCTAACGGCATTGTGTTTGGTTGACTCATTATAGGAGCTGTAGAGAGAAGACCAACCCTGAAGGACATCTCAATATTTTCTCCACCCCAGATCTCCATTTTGTCGTCATAGGTTCCAATGTGTTCGAAGTACGTCTTCAGGATCGAGAAGAGACCTCCGGCGAAGGTAGGCGTCCTAAAAGACGAGCAGATGGATTCGATTTAAACAGTGTGATGACTTAGGCTGTTCAACGTGAAATCGGTCCCCTCCTCCTTACTTCACAGGGCAGGTTTCATCCTTGCGCAGCTTCCTCGCAGCCTCGGGAATCTGCTCCCATCCAAAGGTCAAGCTCCAGTCAAAGTTCCCTCGGTTGAAGGCGTGGCTGGAGGGCGCGGGCTTGTTGAACTGAAAGGACTCAAGGTCAATGGTGGTGATTTCTGGGCTGACCACAGCGGTGGGCTCCTCCACAATGCGGGCCAACAGGGGCTCCAGCCAGCCATGGAAGCACTCACCTGAACAGAGGAGGGGGGTGGAGATCAGTCTAAAGCTCAGGTTAGTGCACAAGATGATCAGCAAAGGCAAAGATCAGCTTCCTTCAAATGACAGCAGGAACATGCTGAAGTATTTAAAGGTAGCCTCTAAACTGATGATGACAGAGGAACACTAGCAATACTACCTTCTTCAAACTCCACCCTGCTACTCATTTAACCACAAAGTGCATAACACACTCTTTAGCTGTTGCTTCAGATGCTGCTGCTCTCTTAATAACCAAGAATTTTCAGTCAGCGTATATTTTTAATGAACTGCTGAGACACCGGTGCTGTGGGCCAAATGATTAGAAATATTCAGGGGTTGTGTTTCCTCACAGTGTGCATCAAGAAAGGTCAGAACTTCGCCCTGAGCCTCGCTGGCACCCAGCAGCCTGGCAGTGATCAGACCCTTCCTCTCCGGCTGCCTCAGCACACGGACGATTTTAAACTGAAGCACAAATTCTTCGAGCTGTTCCTTCAGGTGCCCTATGGAAAGAAAGAAACAAAAGTAATGTCTTCTTCTCCACACACACACGCACACGAGCAGATTACGATACAACTACACAATGCAGGATGTCTAAAGAGCTGCTGTTGTGGCAGCATAAAGAGGAAGTTTGCTGTAGCTGTGGTTGTAACTGACGCTCAGTCTAAAGACTTTTATTTTGCAATTAAAATAAGACGGCATAGCTCAAAATCTGAACGTTAATACAACAGGACAGGGTTACAGAGATTCTCAAGAAATGGAGAGAAAACAACTAAAAGCTAATCTCCATGCTTTTAAGTGGTCAAACTAGCAGTTATCAACGCGTCCCATCGTAAATCTTGTTAATATGCAAACATATCCAGGCGTGGCACTCTGTCCTTTAATCCTTTTATCATAAGCCGGAGCGGCTCTTTTGGACTGTTACTGTAATTTGCATTTCACATCACCGACATTCACATTTCTGACTGTTAACAGTATTACATCACCATAACTCTTCTGTGCAGATGAAGGAAGGAAACCCCGAGTGGGTTCGTCTGAGCATACTTAAGTGAATATGATGAATTGACGTGAGACAGATCCACCTCCGGCCTGGGATGAGCGGGCAGAGCCAATGGCTGATTTGCTTGCAATGACAAAAATTGTCTTGTAACTGCCAGATTGTTTTTTGTCTAAAAAGAACCGGTTCCTGAATAGCACATAAACGGGCTTGCTTTGCATGACAATACTGAGCTCCATTCTGAGTCATTAGTCTCGGCACTCGGCTCTCAAATGAGGTGTGCTGCATTTTCCTGTAAGTCAAGCTCCAAATATGGTCGAGGCTTTCGTTTGTATTGTACACACCTGCAACACTGGCATCGTCCACCAAGATAATCTCTTTGAGCAGGACGGCAGGAGACGTGTGCAGGACGCTGTAGACCGTCCTGAGCAGGGTGGACCAGGCCTCGTTGTGGAACACAATGATGACGCTGGTGGTCGGCAGGGCAGGACAGCGGGGGAACTTCCTTTCTACGCACCTGATTTTTTAAAAAGTAATATGAGCACATGGAAATAACAAGCTAAGGTAACAGTAAGGTGCTCTTACTCTCGTGGCCGCGTGTCCTCTCCAAGACTACGGCTGAGCGAGATGCGGTCGCTAGCAAACTGATTAAAGCAGTGTCGCGTCATGCCATCCTTCTTTTCTGTCTCCTCCTCTGGGGACATCTGGTCTTTCTTGAAGGCCTTCCCATCAGCCCCGGGCTTCTGGGGTCCTGCGGCGGTCGCTCCAGGTGAGGCTTGAGCTCCGCCTGTGTGTAGAACCCAGCGGGACAGTTGTCCGTGGGCTGCTCCACAGCAACGGGCGGCTCAGGGGCTTTGATCTGGAAAGCCATGTTGTTGACGACATCTCGGACCATCACCAGAACTTTGTCCTTCCTGACCACTAGCTCGCGCAACCAGGGGTCCTCGGTGGATGACGAACCAACATCCCTCTGAAGGACCACGAGCGTTACCATGAAAAGCGCCCCGCCGAGGAGCACAAGTTTTAGTGGGGACAAACGTCTTCGTACAAGCCTCATGTTGACTCCACGGCTGTTCAAACACACAAAGCCGAATGAATGGAAGTTCTGTGAATATGATGAAAAATACCCTCAAGACCCACACACCCCACTAAGTTCTCCTGGGAGCCCAAAAGAGTACCATGGAGGACAAGAAAGAAGAGCGTCTTAGTCCTGTTTGTGCGTCCACTCAAACGCCATAGCAGGTTAGCTGGCCCGGATTACTGCTCTCCCTACCAGTCCCCAGGGGCAGGTGAAGGAGATGGAGAGCAGGAACAAACACACCACACCTCCCAGTGCACACCTGAGGACAACCACTGTTGTCACAGTCCTCCAGGACCCACGTGGCAGTGGGTGGTGGTTGTGACAGTGTTGACTCAGCCTGGAGCTCTCACACGGATTAATAAGTGACTTACTATCACCTTCTTGAGATGTCTCATACCTCACAAAATAAGGACACCTCACCAGCCAGGCTTCAGCCAGGTGAAGCGTGACAGGAGCACAGCAGCACAGCAGCACAGCAGCACAGAGCCTTGACACAAAGGCAGCCTGTTTTCATCAAGGAAACAGGATATCATCGCAATGCAGGCGCACTTACTGTTGGACACCAACTCTTACTTGGTCATAATTAATTTACTCTCGTCTCAAACAAGCCTCCTTCATAATTAATTTAAGGGAGCATTAATGGTATTCCAACCCACTTTGTCCCCGATATGGAACCAGTTCATCCAGTTGTCACATACATTAATAGGGAGAATGGACAAGGCGTAAATATCAGATAACCGGCCACAAATGGGATGATCTGCGTGGGTAACCGGCAAAAGGCGACTTACTCTAATTGCTTCTCTATGTTAGAACCTCTTAAAGGAAATTCACAGAAAAGTAACCATAGTGGTCGAACCGATCCAACAGCCAAAATGAAAGAGGAAGAGTTAGAACTAAATCTGCTTTCAGCCACACTGTCAACCCAGAGCTCTTATCTGCTTTATTAACAGTAAAAACCCGCTTATCTGACACACCAACACGACCCGACAGGTAACCACCCACCGCATGAACCGGATCGGTCCTGAAAACTGGACTTTGGCGTGATTTTAGCGCATCCACACAACATCCGCTTACCTAAAATCTGACGGTCAGCCTCGTTCCGGGTTGACGGTGTCTATTTATGTGTTGTGAAAGTTGCCAGCTTGAACCATCTGCAGTCGGTGCACTGTTGGCGGAGTTGTCACTGAGGTGTTCAGTCCGAACCAGGATACGCGTCGCCTCCGGCTGCACCTCCAGCAGAACAGGTGCCATTTGTGGAAATGATTAACCGCAGCGCGCCCCCTGCTGCCCCCCGGCTGCATTGCATGGGATGTACCACCACGACTTGGTAATAAATAGATGAATCATTAATACGCCAATAAATCAATCAAGCAATAATCTAAGCTTTATTATATCACCACGTTATCTGGGAGCAAATATTTAAATCCCACTGTCACGCAGTACTCGTCCGTGTATTACATTCTCCGCCACAGCGTCCTTGTTATAGTAACATTAGTGCGTTATTCATCGGGGATTAGGAGGAATTTATGTCGCTTAATTAATGTTCCGCACAGAGTGCTGTAACTGAACATTGCCATTACCTCAATAGGAATTCATTATTCATGTGCAAGCAATTAAATACTCTGTCCCGTATCACCTTGTGAAACTGTAGAATGATTTATTCAGAAAGGGAGGAGGGAGGCTTCTCTCAGGTTACTGTCACAGCCGCAAATCTTGATTGTAGGCTGATGATTGACACAAGAGCCGCTGGTATACCAAGGCACCGTTCCCCACAGAGGCTACTTCACTTTTTGGCCATTACTCATTAATAAATCGCCTATTCTGAGGATCTGTTGTTGGAAATCACTCATCATACATGCTTTAATAGAGCATAATACCGTTTTAGTTAGTTTGTGGTGTGTTTATGGATGTCGGTTGCAAAGAAAAACAAAGAAAACAAATAAGACACAGTAACACAACCATTTAATAATCCAAGGGGAAACCATTCAAATCAGTCTTTGCACTTTATATTCCACCTCTTTTTAAAGGAAAATCCAACAGTGAGCTTGGTGAGGAACTTTTGTGTGGCCTACATTAAAAAAAAAAAAAAGGCAGGATTTTTTAGCCACAGAAGGCTATAACAGAAAACAGATAAAGCTCAACGGGTTTCACTTTTCTGCATAAATCTATCTTCTACCAAAGGCAATGTAAGGAGTGGTTATCTTCAGTAGTAGCTTCATTCATGTCACGTACATTCATGTCATTATCGTTTTTTTCCAAAAAGGAAAGAAAAATCACTTTAAAGGCTTTTGGGCCACAGCATGCCAGGGTCAAATGTTCGTGGACCATGGAACTGTTAATATTTCCTATCCGTTAATCTTGCTTTCCCCTTCATTTCAGAAGACAACATACACGTTTTACAGGCTCGCTTATTCCAGGTCAGAGTCAAAATAGAGGAAAGAAAATGACAGTTTATTCAGAGGCACCACAGACACGATTCTCTTCTCTTTAAATTAGGAAGGAGCACACACAAACTCTGAAGAGTAATATAAAAATGTGCCTCGCAGCCACCGGTTTGGCAAGAAAGCATTCACACAGTATCGTAAAAATATCACAGTGAAAAGTTACAGTGTGTCCCTTCAGAGATGAAGGTCAGCATTTAGCTGCGTGTGCTCCGACATGTGCACACCAGCAAACACACACACACACACACACAAAATAGTTCACTCACAGTTGCAGAAAGTGATCTTTTTTTAACAGTCTGACAATCTCTTAGTACCACAAAGTCCACAAAGTCTCATGTCACCCTCCTCATTTTTGGTTTACTGGGGAGGATCTATCAGTCGCTCGCCTCAGTGCGGCTGATCCCAGGACAGGAAGGAGGCCCCGATCACAAGCCTATCCAGCCCTCGCTTATTACGAGCCTTCACAAACCATGTAAGTGCGTGAGTGTGTGCACGTGCGTGCCTTCGTCCACAACAGTAAAATAGTCGATCACCGTCGGCGGCAGTGACGTCATGGCATTTGCGGACCAAACCAGAAAAGAATGCCAGAATGAATCCGTCTCATATCAAATATTTGTTCTTTGGTCATTTTCATCCTTCATGTAGTCCTTGCATATTTTTTAAGACACACTTTTTCGCCTTCAGGTGCGCATACTTAATAATTCATACAAGCGTTAAAAAAAAAAATTCTATCTAAGGCAACTGGGCTTTGTGATCGTTCAAGCAGCGGGAGGGGGCGGGGCTTTGTACGTGGACAAATTCTACGTGTGTGCATGTGGCTACCTGACAACACGGAGACAGGCACTGTTGCCGGCGCTGGCCGTCATCTGCTTCCGTTTTGTGCAGTGACTCACTGCTCAACCACCACTGGGTATCTCTGCAGTCTTTGCCAGTCCAGTGGGAGTCACTCTGTGGTTGTCACCCCCCCTCACACTACCTGCCCACAGGGCCACTGGTGAGGAAGTAAGTGGTCATCTCGCCCTTCCCCTTCACCTTGACAAGACCGCGGCAGTCCAGCTTGTATCCATTGCCGTCAAGCACGTGGTAAAGGTCTGTGGTCACCTAACCGAAGATACAGATATTGACACATGTCAGACATCCATTCAAAACAAAACACAAGCATCACAGTTTCAGAGTGGTTAATGTTGTATTAAGTAAAACCAAAATGGTTCATTCTATCTATTTCAAACTAGACATCAAATTATATATATTTTAAACGAGCCGTGAATGATTTGATTGCAGTTACTCACGCTGTACAGCAGATGGCAGCATCGTTCTTATTGTATTATTTATAGTTTCCTGCCAGCCTGCTGCCGTTCATATGCTCGGAATGCTTTAACTCTTTCACATCAGTGGATTCATTGATTAATACACGTCTGGAAATGTGTTGTTGTATGGATAAACAGTACATTTTTGAAACGCATTTGTTCATATTTAGCTTGTATCCTCTCCTAGGATCACCAGGGTACAGTGTCTGCTGGAAACTTGTATGTCCTTAAGGGACTTCTGCATAGCAGATGTCTGAGACTTAATCCTTGACCTAAAGTCTCCGATTGTATCTGCAGAACTGGACCTTCTGTGACCTCAGCTCTGAAGCTGCAGTTCTCCCAGTTTATGGACACAACGGTTTCTTTCTTTTTTTAAAAAAAAAGATGATAAAATTGCAAAACTTTGGCAATATACAGCATTTCATCTGTGAGTAATAAGAATGGTATTCTCTGTTGGTCCCCCTCACAACAACAACCAACGAAAAATGCTTTGTGTGAACATCATGTTTTAGATCATAATCAGAAGCTACACAAGAATTTATGTTCCTGTGGTGGCTATGACACATTGCTGTCGGTGCTTTTTTTCCCTTCTTCCTGCACCTCCTCCCTCATTTGTTGCTGACTGTTTCCACCTGTTCCACATCAAAGTCATCAAGTGTAGAACAAGAACCAGTCATCCCTCGATTGTTCTGCCAGGCCCTGTTGTAATGACCTGCATCTGTCAATGTTATGGACACGAACAAAGCAAAAGATGATCTTATCTTGTATTTAATTAGCATCTGTGACAGTTTTTACTGCGTAATAATACAAGTTTACCTTTCATTAGAATTGTTTTATGGTCATTTCATCCAGAAATTTAGTCAGGGCAGGCTTAATGTAATAGAGGAGTTAGTAACGCTCTGGAGCTGTTACATCTGTTACCTTTAGTATCCAAAACCAAAGTCCCTTCCTGTTCTAGTCACATGATTGTCACCTGATCAGCACACCAGGTTGTTCAGAATATCTTGCCTATTGGGACTTAATGCGTAAAGGTCATAAAGGTCAAGTTATCTAAAGTGATGGGCTCTTCTGTGTCAAAGATAAAATAAAGCTGATGTGGTGGATTTGTTTCACCTGGATATAGTCCGGTACACCAGTGCTGTCCATCCTGCTGGCCACATTAACCGTGTTCCCCCAGATATCGTACTGGGGTTTTCGAGCTCCAATTACTCCAGCGACCACAGGGCCCATGTTCAGCCCTGCAGGGAGAAGCAAGAGGGCTGTGAGAGAGCCAGAGCTGGTTTAAAGCTGTGGATTTAAGTAAGACATTTCTATCGGGCTCACCAATCTTCATCTGAAAATTGTTGAAGGAGTGCTCGTTAATGTATTTCATTTGCTCCCTCAGCCTCATGGCATAGTCAGCCAGTGCCAGGATGTGCGATCGGCCCTCCCGGTCATAGGTGGAGTCATTGAGGCCTGATGCCGCCATGTAAGTGGAGCCGATAGTCTTGATTTTCTCAAGTTGACGGAACCTCTCTTCGCTGATGATCTAGAGAAATGTAATCAATGTTTCATTTAGTTATCCTTAAACAGTTTGACAGAACAACAGAAGCATTCTGGAGCTGTTCACTGGAAGCAGCTTATCTAATTATGCACACATCGCCCACTCCGTATTTCCTACACTAAATTAATTTTGCGATCATCTTGTTGTTTCCCGTTCTCACCTCATCAAAATCGGCGATGATCTCATTGAGCAGCCGGAGGCACTCCACTCCTTCGTTGTTAGCCTCCAGCTCCACATAAAACTCAGAGAAGTTGCTGATGGAAGCGAACATGACTGCAACACACTCGCAAGACTGGTAGTATAACTCATCGTTGCGACGCTCTCGGGCAAGAAAGTGGGCGGCTACGTCTTTGGGGGATGTTGTGAAGCAGACGGCGGTTGTACGCTTGCAGCTCCTCCATCTCCTCTTTTTCTTCTGTGGCCTGAGGGATGGGAAAGAGAAGGTTGCATAGTAGTCTGTGAGTGGCTCCTGTAACATTTGAGATATGAAAGGCTCCTTAAATTCCAGTCCTGGAGTTCTACATGTTTATTCTTACTCAAGGATAAAGGGATTATAGAATTGGGGACGAGGTCACCGCTGCCTCACATTCGTCCTGTGATCAGGAAGTTTTCAGCTTTTTCAAATTTGGTACAACCATCAAGTTGGTCTCAATTTTAAGGTCAATGTGCAATTATACACGCTGGGAATGCAATGCCATCAAGAGTTGTGAAAGTTTTGGAACTCCTAGATTTGGGAGCTCTGCAAACCCAGGACATTAGGGTGGTCAAAGCCTCATTTCCTGTTCGCACAATTTTGCAAGAATGGTTTCTCAAGAAAGGATTGTGGTGCTACTCAATATCTCAGAGTGGAAGAAATCTCCCCTTGGCCTAAGGTCATCTCAGGTTCTCTGGTAATTCTGGGTTTATCTGACCTTATGAGCTTGAGAATAGTGGTATTCTATTACGTGAGCTTGGATCATGCCAGCCTGAGCTTTGGTGTGCATTCACCTGCAGCTTCCACAGGAAGTCGAGCCGCGCGGTGGACTCCACCTGCTGGCCGTGCAGGTAGAGGGCCAGAACAAACACGGTCAGGATGACAGGCGTTATAATTTTTAGGGACACCTTGGTCACGGTCTCCAGGCTGAGAAAGGAAAGCGAGAAGCTGACTGAGACTCTTAAACGGATAAAAATGTGTGAGACGTTAAAAAACATGTGGTCCCAGAAAGCTTCTTACCACTCTTCCGCAGTTTCATTGAAACCAGGCCTGCAAGGCAGAAGATAGAAATTCACATCCTCAAACCATATGAGTCACCAAAAAGGCAGCACAACACAAATAAAAACTTACTGCTGTAGGGAATCATTAAGAGGAGAAAATGACCTGTAGAAAAAAATGATAACAATAAACGGGAGTCGAGCCCACGGCTACATGATGAAGCAGGTCTTGTGCTATTTATCTTATATGAAAAAGTGGGGCAGGCACACCTTAAAAAAGCACTTCATCCTGCCACACTAGTGGAAATTCAACTTTGAATGAGGAAAAATGTGTATGTGTGTGAACTCACAGGGTGTTAGCTAGGACCAGCTGGTCAGCGTTGTCAAACAGGGCCACCTGAGGCCATTCTACCAGCAGGATGAAAGTGAGCTGGATAAACAGCATCAGGACCAGCTTCCCGATGCTGCTGATGTGCAGGAACACAGAGCAGGCCAGCAGGGTGAGCAGCACGCTATAGCTGAAATACTGGGAGGAAGAGCGCAAAGGTTAGCGGCCCGTGCAAACAAACAAAAAAAAACATAACCAGCACCTGCACCTACACCGAAGATAAATATGACAGAGCTGACCTCGGGGAAATGGCAGGGCATAGTCTGGCTGGAACACAGGGACAAGCTGTCCTCTGCCATCATGGTCAGGTTGTGCAGCAGGCAGAGAGTCACCGAGGAGACGTTCAGCTCGTCGGCCACGCAGTCCTGCAGCTTCTCTCTGCTGCAGGTGAACTGGCAGGAAGGGAGGAGACAGCACCGTCATTTATGAAGCCCAGAGGGAAAATCAAGAGACTCAGGTAAATGTCCAGTAAGGAGTTATAGAAGCTGGGATCAGATAGGCCAAATCAATCCAAGGAGCTGGAATTTAAGCTACAGGTTATCTCACTGAGAGGCTGAATGTCCAGTCACCTTTATGCAGTAAAATGGCAATTCAATTAATATAGAATCAGTTAGGAGCAACAGTAGCAGCAGATGCTCGAGGGCAGCCATCTGCTTGACCTGTTGAGTTGAAGGAGAGCAGGATCGAATAACTCCTCTGTGTAAGCTGGGTAATTAGCGTCAATAGTGTAAAAAAACGATCTCAGATACAATCAACAAAACAAGATCTGTTTAACAATGCTGCTGCTTGGGACTGGAGGGTCAGCATGGACAATCTCTTATCTCAGATGCAAATGCAGAGGCCAGGCTGCCTCTCTGGGCTATTCAGTTTCCCAGAGATGGCCAGCATGATGCAGCATTTGTGAAAATAGTATTTCTGTGTGTCTCAAAGTCTTTAACTTTTAAGTACTTGTTTAGAGATCCTACCAGGCTATCGGGAAGCTGTCAAATGATCCTTTCCTTGTCAAACTTTGACACATGTCAACATGTTTTTACTCAACACTTGAAGCCTCTCCGCTGCATATGTGTATACACGTCTACAGGAGTCTTCACCCCCGAAGCACATAGAGAAATAATGTTGAGTTTGGAATGTAGAATTATGCTATTATTTTTCCTAAATGATGGCTAAATCCAGACAGGATGCATTTCTGCTTCTGTATATTGCAGTCAGTGGTTTATTATTCATCCCAATCATCACATTTACCCAGAACCATGTGATCCATCGTTCCAATGACGTTCCCTTGGGAACCTGCTGACAGACTCATGTATGTGTTTAACTGCATGTGATCTCGTGTACTGAGACACATGTGCAAAAACTGCATCTCTTTGTGGCAGACAAACACCGCACACGGAATATTGACCGAACGGCCCCTACCATGTTTGCAAAAGATGAATGAAGAGGGGAGGATTGTGAAGACGCCCCCAGTGTTGCTGTTTGTACGAGACTGGACTATTTTCTTAGTTACACTCTGCAAGGCAGCTGGAAAGTGCTAGAGCAAAGAGATGAGATAAGAGAGATTTAATAGCATTAGTGATGCTGTCTGAAGGCATAATAATGACTGCAATCTTGAGATATCTGCAAAAGGAATTATATTCATGAAAGCCTTTGTTTCTCACTTTGATGCAGGCGTATATGGCACAGACGAAGAGGATGCTGGCGAGGATGGATGAAAACACTGACGTACAGCCCGAGCATGAGAGTTGTTCTGTGGCAAACGGAGGAAACGCAGCCCTATTAGGAAGTTCATCTAAACCATCATTAACTCCTCATGAAGTGGCCCAGATCAGATTTTCTGGACAAATATAACGGGGAAACTGGGAGAGGCAACTTCCTGGACAGGGGTCCAGGAAACAGTTTCTATCCCTGCTACTACGTTGGGAAAATGATGATCTGGATGAAACAGATGCAACAGAAAACAAAGAGAACGCAGGCCACATATCCCCCAATACGATCATCGATCTTCCTGGAGTACTGCAGACAGAGCGTCAATGGCACACAAGATTCTTGCTAATTGAGTCACATTTGAATTTTGGGAAAAAAAAAAAACCTTTTTCTCAAGGCTGGCGGTCTGAAAGGTGAGCAGGAACTTCTTGACGTGATCCTTCCTCAGCTGATCGATGCTGCGCGCATCGATGGCGCGTCCGAGGAACTCGTCCACTTCATCCTCAGGATGAAGAGCCTCCTGTGCACAGCGGCTGGAGGCAGATTTGACAGCAGTTAGTGCTTCATGTGTGTGTTTCAATAGCTGAGCCTGTATGAGGGAGTTGACATGTGCTATGGGTAATCTAAAGGGGGGAAAAAAATAACCCTAATAACAAATTCTAGAGCCAAAACACTCACTTGTCTTTGCTGGATGCCTCATCAATGCCCTGAGAATAAAAAAAGAGAGAATAAAATAGATGCATACAGCTGCAGAGCTAACCCTTGAGAGGAAGGGTAGATGTAATAATTAATTTTTCGGAGGTTTTTAAATTACGCCCTCTTCCTCCCGAGGGGTTAAATCCTCTGAGATCACGACAAAAGGGGGAGAAGAAAAGAGTGCGCCAAGAGGAGGAGTAACAGCCTGCAGTGAGGAAGCCACGGCAGCTGTCAGTCAATTGGATTTACCCATAAATGTTGTCTTATTAGCATGCAGACGTAAGGAAGTGGACATGTTAGAGATTTCCGTGGCCTTAAACCTCTCGGCATATCTCACCATCTGTCTGAAGACTTTGGACTCCTTGGTTCGGGCGTAAGCCCTTTCAGGCACCCACCGCGGCATCAATCCCTCGGCAGAGTTTGCGCGCGCACGCTGCATCTTGGCCATCATGTCTTTTTCCTCTTTCTGGAAATGAAGAAAAATCCGGTGACGTGTGTGAGGACCAGAATTTCAGACCCACAATATAAATCTGGATTTAAGAGATGAAGGCTGAGATTTATGGATTATGCAAGTGGCGCGCGATTAGGTCACTTGAGCAGTAATTGCACGTGGTTAGAGTTAAATTGTATAAATAGTCAATTGCTGGAGGGCACTGTGAGATTCCATCTGTCCTGTGTGTGTGTGTGTGTGTGTGTGTGTGTGTGGGTGTGACTTCTGACCCTCTTCTGGCTGCAGCCGAGCACCAAGAAAGTTTCAATGTTGTTCTCCTTCAGGTAGGCATTCCTCTCTCCTCCAAATCCAGGTTCCACCTCATAGTCCCCATTAAGATACTGCAGCGTGGCCTTGGTGATGTGGATGCGCCTGCACGCGCCACACACACACACAATCAGAAAGGACATGAGTTGTTTGTGAGAGCCTTTTTAGGTCAGTAGCACATGGAGTAGGATGGACTCACCCAGCCTTCCCTCCAGCCTCCATTTGATTTGCGAGCGTTACGTCATTAGACCAGACGTCGAACTGCCACTTGCGCAGTCCCAGGACACCACAGTGGACACGTCCGCTGTGGATGCCCACGCGCATGTTCACGTTGACGCCCGTCACCTCTCTCACCAACCTGCAGTCCAGAGACGTGCCTTCAGCTTCATAAATACCTCATAACCAACACGTCACGAGTTTTAGACCTCTTTTGGAGGGCGTGTCTGACTTACGAGATGGCCTCAATCATATCGACTCCCATCTCCACGCAGCAGTGGGCGTGGTCGGCCCGCGGCTCTGGCAGCCCCGACACACAGTAGTAACAGTCCCCAAGGATTTTAATACGCAGGCAGTGGTTCTCCTAGAGAGCAAGGACACAGATTAGAACCTCAGTTACAGCTCCCGCCACAGCAGGATAACATCAAATATTCAGCATCTTATGAAAATTTGAAATCAGTCCTCAATCCCAGTATGATGTAGTTTGTGTCAACGATAAGGTTACCCCCCCCCCCAAAAAAAATGTAACATCCACCTTTGACGTGTTTAAGCAACAGTTGTCCAAAAAGCTGCTGTGAACATGTCAGTGAGTTGTGTGAGCTCACCGAGGCCAGCTTATCAAAGCGGGCAAAGAGCTCGTTCAGCGTCATGACCAGCTCCTGGGCCGTGCACTGAGAGGCCAGGCTGGTGAAACCTTCGATATCAGCAAACAGTATGCTGCAAGAAAAGAGGAGGTGGAAGAGGGGGAGGAAGACAGACATTCAGTGGAGAGGAACACACAATAAGATCAAATCAATAAAGTATACGGTTAGCTACCACGGACTAGCAGCCGCACTCCTTACTGTCCATCTGCCATGTAAGCTGCGCAGGGAGGAGGCAGACATTTGCTCCGCTCTGGTTCTCATCATCTGGGTCACTTTGGGTCACCTCCTCCCACTTTTCCATTTTTGTTCACCACACCCCCGTGTTTCCAGTCTGCATGCCGTTCATTGCTAACTTTTGATAGTAATTAAGGGCCAGGGCAAACAGACTGTTAGTTCCAGCCACAGTTGACAGATGGCGCTATTTGGCCCAAGAGGTCATTCAGTGACCGGAAAGCACAGTTCAGACCTTGCCTTTAGTTAAAACTATGAGCTGAACAGCGAGAATTACAACGAGAATGACAGGCATTTATTTTTAATCCCTTCTCATTATCATTACAATAATATCAAAAGTGCTCCAATATAAGTTTAGTTTTGTTTATCCTTGGCGTGAAGGAGTGTTTAAAAGTTTTCATTGGAATCCTTTATAGTAAAAATAGCTCCAAGGATCACAGAAATATGCACTGTTTTGTTTGGATACATCACATGCGTGGCTAAATGGTCCTTACTGGAGTTTCTCTGAGTTCACCCGGTTGGTTTCATGCAAGTTGTCAGCAGTTGTTTTGTTGCATGGATGTAAACAATGATAAGCAGCATGCTGGGCAGCCGTTTGATATTCAAACGGCTGCCCAGCAGCTTCAGAAAACATTAGTAAATGAAATTCAGTTGTGTGGCATTAGGAGCTTTTTCCAAAATGGCCTGAGCCCCAATCTGGGACAAACACAGCTGGTTTCAATCTAGTGTTACACCCATTGTTGCTGTAAGTTTACACCTTGGCAAAGCACCGTGTTGTAACTGATTATTCCACTGAGTGCATCACCTGCTCTCATCTGGGTCACCACTGACGGCGGATCTCTGCCTGCACCTTCTTTCATTGTCTGGTTTATCCAGCGCCGCCATAAACCCGACGGGTCGGCCTAAAGAACTGCCTGTTAGTGCCGATTTATTCCCTCTTAGGGGTGACATCCAGCAGTGATGGCTGAAGTGGGCGGGGCGGCAAAACTTGCTCCTTGTCATGTGCTACAGAAAGCACAGCGGCGTGTCTAGGTCAATACCATTACTGCAGCCTGTCAGTGTCAATAAACAACAACATGCATAATACATGCTGTAAGCCAAATAGCTGTGTGTGTGACTCTGAACCTGACAGATCAGTCAGCACGGGGTCAGAACCCGCTGGTGCTGGCATGTGAGGCCAAGTAGACAAGCTCGCTCTCATAGATTCTTGAGCAGTGCACGTGCATTTAGCTGTCCTTACCTAACATTGTCGTGCTTTTGGATGTAGATCTTGTGGAACATCATATCTTCCTTCTTGGCATTGATATCAGCCTTCATTTCCATGGCAACGTGCCTTGGCAGCACTGACAGGAGTAGGCGCTCCTGAGAGATGGATAGGGAGGGAAGACGGAGGGAGAGATTGAGGAAAGAGAGTAAAAGAGAAGAGCGAACCCATTCATTTTCATCCGTCCCTCCATTAAGACTACTCAGTGAGTCACCCTGCCTCGCTAGCATCTGCGTGGGAGCATGTGTTTTGATTTACAACATATTGTTGACCTTAAAAACCAGAAACAAAATCACAAAAAACATATTAGAAAATTGGAAAATCCATTCGGCATTTGTCACCGTTTTCATTTTCTCCATAGAGCGCTGCCTGGCGCTACGTGCGTCGCTTCTTTGCGCGCCGCCGCGTGTGTCAGTAAATCTGCATTCGTTTACCTGCTGCTGGTTCTCCCTCTGCAGGTGAATCCGGGCCTGGATGTAACCTCTCGTCTCTTGGAAGGCTTGCCTCTGGGAGACCTCGGCAGGGTAGTGGGTGCAGATCCCGATTATATTAGTGCACAGGAAGATCAGCACGTTGGCGCTGATCTGAGCGCACGTTAGAGCAAAGCACAAACACAACAGCGAGAGGAGAGAGAGTGACATGAGCATCCCCCCAAATGTGCAGATGTCACAACAAAAGACAGCAGTAAACGTGGCTCGGCTGGAGTCAGTAAGTAATAACAGAGGAAAACTGAAGGTTCAAAGATCTGCTTGGAGAGCCTGTACAAGAGGGCAACAGGATGGGACCTTCAAGGGCTTCAGCATGTTTCAGTGGTGACCTGTGAAGACTGTCAGTCCTGCTTCATGCACCACTTCAGCAAAGGCTTGTTTTCTTTTTACAGCGTCTGGAATCCATTCACAATGGGGAAGTTTACATTCTGTCTCTGCCTTTTTATGTGAATCACTTGTGATTTAACACACGGTGTTGCAAGGTCTGGGCTGCATTTCTTCAGGGTAAAAAGGTGTTACATAAATACTCTGTATTATTATCAAATGCTACATTCCAAAGGTCCGAGCAATTTGTTCTGCACAAGGGTCCGTTTCATGAACTCAGTTGCGTTCTTGAATAAACAGATAGTGAAATGTAATTTTTCTAAAGAGGGGGTCGTGAAGCAAAGCATGCTGGTTAAACAATGACGCTCTGAGAACATAAAGGCATGAATTGTAAAATAGCATTGTCTGTGCCCTGAGTAAACAAAGCTTAGCTATAGTTAGCTTGGTGTGGACAACAACCTTGACAGCGCTGTTTAGTTGATGCATTCTGTTTGTGTGTGTGTATCTATGTGTTGTTGAACTTGCTACATACTGAGTACCAAAAGCCACATTCTACTGGGAAATTGGGGATCATTTTTGGATGTCATGACATTTTGGCTGGTCCTCAGAACAACAAAGGACTGTTTGAGGGTTAAGACGTGGTTTGATGTTAGGTCAGGATTGGGGTTAATGGCTTAGTCGTGATGGTCGGGGTTTGGGTAAGGGGCTGGGTAATGTACATTATTATGTCTATGAGAGTCCTCACAAAGATAGAAGTACAAGGATGTGTGTATATGTGCAAGGGAAAGAGACAAAAAAATGAGAGAGAGAGAGTTCTTTCAGTATTTTTTCCTCTCAAAATCAGAAATAGGTCTGGATCTCTGGACTTCCACGCTGATGAGAGGCTCACATACACACATACACACAGACACACACACAGACAGGCCTGCAGAGACACACATCCTCTACGTGTTCAGAAACACACTCCAGCGTGGGAAAGTCACATGACCCTTGACCAGAGCGCAGACCAGAGTCCCTCCTCGAGAGAGATGCTAAATATGCTATCATTAATGATGGCTGGGGGAAAAAAGACAAAAAAAAGAATGCTGGCAGCTTGGAAGTCTCAATGCTGACTTTTGCATGCTAACAGCATTAGCACTGATATGCTGGATGCAGAAAATGACCTGTACATGCATTTCTGAGCCCTGGCTGGCAATGCTGTCAAACCTGTAAGTGCATATTTGTAATTAATGTTTATGGGGGAAGAAGATGACACCTGGAGATAAAGAATGCTAAGTTGTGCAAATAGATTCGAGGCATACTTTCCAGAGTGTGTGGCTTTTTAAAAATACATTTAAGAGCAGCATTAAGGTGCCAGGACTACTCTCACAAGGATCAAACAAAAAGAAAGTGACCTCAAGCAGAGTGAGAACAGGTATTCTACCATGATCCCGAGATGAGGTTGACACTGTACACACGAGAACGGGCCCTTTTATTGTCACAACACCACAGAAGCAAACAAGCAACCTGTGCTAGAAACGGAACACCATTACCACAGGACGGCAGCAGGCAGATTCCACTGTAGTATTACAGACATGATGATCCTTCCAGTGCACCCGGACTAGATTAGAAGCAGGCTAATGGTCTGCAGGTGCAAATAACATGCTTTTACTGTCAGCACTGCAAAAAAGCTCTTTTTATTTATTTCCGTGGCAACATTAACACAGCTAAGACCTTTTGTAAAGCCCCACGATTGCATGGCCAAGGCTGACAGCGTGACCATGACTTTAGCAGACGGACCATATTGCTAAGCCCGTTCAAGAATGACCTTTTTATGGTCATAGATCGCAGGCCAGCACTTTATGTCCCTATGACGGAAACGTGAAAGACCACCAACGCAGGCCTGACACCTCCGTTTTTGATAGACTCCTCTATGACCCGACCACAATAATCCTAAACAGATGGCCGCGAGCACAGTGAGCCAGATAACTTGGTTAAGTGGCCTGCCTGAGACACCAGGACACCTGCAGTTCCCAGGATCATCCTTCCCCGGTGGTGCACGCAACAGAATCGTCCAGCTCCACTTCCCAAGTGAGCGCAGATTGAATTCAAGCGGAGGAATTCCTTACAAATTAATTTTTAAAGCACTAAAAAGGGAGCGTGTTGAAATGCAGCTTTGGATGGGAAAATACACAAGGGTACAGCAGCTACCCAGAGAGACGAAGGAGCTTTATCAGAACATGCAAAAGAGGAAGCAAAAAGCAAACAGATAATGTGAGTGAGGCATTTTGTGAGGAAGATTTTATTCCACCAAAAAAGAAAATTTTTCCTCTGCAGTGCGCCCAACATGCATCCCGATGCTGCCAGTTAGCTCCAGTTGTTGTGGAGCTCATCAAGCGTGTCTAATTTACTGACACAACAGGTTAAACTGGCGTACCATCAACACCCCGTCCCCTTTGCCTTTCTTTATCCATCTACAGGTATCACCCACCATAGCTGTGCACTGACCTGCTGACCTCTGACCCCGCTGTCTCACTCAGCTCTAGTATTGATAGCTCATTATTATTAATGTATTTGCAAGATGTATGTATATTTTCATCAGCCGGAGCCCCCCCCCCCCCATATGAGCCCGGTCCTGCTCAAGGTTTTTTTCTGTTAAAGCGGAGGTTTTTCTTGGTGCTTGTTGGGGGTGAGGCCCTGAGGTTCTGCTCCTCAAGACAATCATAATGTAACAGATGTTGTATAAATAAAGATGAATTGAACTGAATTAAAGTGTGTGTGTGTGTGTGTGTGTGTGGGGGGGGGGGGTATACATTTTCACACAGTTAAAGGTGAGCACTTTTTCTTAACGAACCAGTTTATTACCAACACTGACGTAATGAGGGTGACTTCAACTCCCACTTGAGTCATTTTCAAGTGACATATTTGGCTTTTAAGTTCTTGCGACAAGCCTGAATAAGCGAGAGTGAAGTGCGGTGAAACATGATGAACAAAGCTGGCATTAATGCCGAGGAATGCTCAGTCACCACATGCTCTGAAGATTAGAAGCAGCAGCATTCACACACGCATTAGAATAAATCGTGAGCTGCAGCGTGCATGTGTGTGTGAGCCCTGACAGCTCTTTGATCCTGAAGCTGCTGCTTTTTTCCCCTGCTGCATTTATATCACCAAGGCACCCAAGGTTAGCCGTGAATCAGCCTGAGAAGGAGTTTCCTTTATTAGCACAGTGTCAGTTTCTTCCTAACCACTAAGCTGACTTACTATCGTCCCTCGACATGTCCTGACTATTTGTCCTGCAGATTTTTGGCTCCCAAACTCGACATTTACTTAAGCAGGAACCTCTTGGCGGCGAAGTTAAAAACAGACCAAACATTGGCTTATAAGGTGTGGCTGCCGGCAAGGTGCTTCATACTGTAAAGCCAGGCAGATGGATAAAACCATCACCACTGGGGAAAAAAGGGAAGGGTCTGGAAATGATTTTTGTTTGGCAATCGCAGTAAACCCGTTCTGCCTTTAATAAAATACCCATGATCCAGTCTGTCACGCATAAACGGTCCGGACACTGCAAACGCGTGTCCGATTTTCGGAACGTCGTTCATTCGGCCGTGAAATGCAGATGGAGTTCACGTAGACAAGCGTTTCTCTCATCCATCATTAAGGTCAGTGGCGGCAACTGCGAGTGCGACCCCGGTGGTCACATGTCAGTGAACCTCCGACTTGGTTGCACAAGAGAGCGATGTCCACAGTCTATCACCCCCGGAGATATTCTCTGTCCACGTAATCAATGTCGAGATATTTTTGGGGAGTAGTGACTAAAAGCTGCACTCTAAGGTAGGTTCCAGTGAGCCCAAGACAGCGCTTAACCTGCTAAAAGCCGGAGTTGCGTAGAACCGGGCCCACGGTGGATACTGAGGGCTGCTGATAGGGCGGCCACTCTCCAGCACGTGACCTTTGATATCTTTCAGAATGCACATCAAAGTCCAGTCACAGACTGTTGGTCTTAGCTTGAAAAGATAGCAAATAAGGCCCCAGAGTGGTAAAAACACAAGCAGGGCTACGAAGAGGTGTGACGACCGATGCAGTGGAGCGCGGTCTCTGCCAGAGCGCTGTCGTCAAGATGCCCGCCAAACCATAAATGGTCTTATTTGACTGGCGAGTAATTTTGGTAAAGCTCGGAGGATTCCCTGAAGCCAAATAAGGCCCAGGCTGAGCATCAAATGCGACCCTGGATTAAAATGTGCCCGTTAAACTGGTTCCAAAGGGAGGAAATTATTCCAGAAGTTCCATAATAAAGATTTCAAACAAGCAGCCTGATCAGCCAGTCGATCGACGTCTAAAGCCGTTGCGGAACCTCTGGACTTAAAGGGGAATAAGCTAATTTGAGCAATTTAACAGGAATTAAAAACAACAACAATCTTCAATTCAGTTCCAAGTCTTTGAATATTAATAGTAACACTTCATATATTTTAAAGCCAAATGTGCTGCAGCAGGTCACGAGCGTTTAATACTGACGCTAAGTTCTTCACTGAAGTAGATAAGCGTTCGACCAAAGCCGTGATGATAAGCACACCAGGCTCTTGTCAGTTGCCTTGGCTGTTCCAGGGTCAGTGTTCGGCTGTGCAGACGCAGGCAGGGAGGGGAGAGGGACCACTCTCATCCCAGCTGTGTCCCCATTCACCCTGCACTTCCTGTCCATTCACACCCTCACGAGCACAGCTGCTGTTGCAACATGGCGTCCGCAGGCGTGCAGGATCGTTCTAATTAGACACACCAGCTAGTCAACCTGGCTAATTGTGACTGGTTTGAACTCTGTGAGGGATTCCGGACCTTGAACTGTGACTGTGAGCTAAACATCCTGGAATTCCCAGTTCAGCTGCTTCTGCCTCGATCCCTTTCCCAGTGCGATCGCTTGGTCGCTGAACTGTGATGAAAAAGTGACTTCAGCACTGTAAGAAATAAACTATTGATCAAAAACGAAGATAAACGCACAAATTAAGCACCAGTTTTCCGTTATAAAAATATCTGAGCACGCAGCACACAGTTTAAACCAACGTCCCTCTGTTTTGTTCTTTCACTTTAACCATACACGATATTGACTTTTACTACAAAGCACACAGATACCAGAACAAAATCAATACTGGTACAAGAACAGCAGGTTATAGTTTAAACAGAAATACAGAGGCTCTGGCTCCTGTGAGTGGCTCAGCGGAGCATGAGCTGAAACCCAAGCGAAGATGTCACACATCCGCCTCCTGGTCTGACTGCAGGAAGCCTGACGCTTGGGAAGACAGCGGCTTCCACATATTGTTAAAAAAAACAAGAGACAGAATCCCACTCCGCGGATTGTACTAGGGGACTCTTGAATTAATTGTCATCCTTTATGCTCAGTCTGTCATAAACAAAGAAAAAATTTGAAAGTCTGGCAGCTCCCGCGTTTCTTTTCAGCATGATTTTTTATTGTGGGTGTGGCAAAAATTGACATGCAACAATGCACTTTTTAAGCCTTCTGTCAGTTCTGACTCCTGCCCAGTCCTAAAAAGGCAAAAATAAAACAAAAACGGCGTAGCTTCCTCTGGATTCACCTTGAGGACGTGAAATTACATAACAAAAGCTGGGTTGTTATTGGACACGATATCGTTCCTTGAGAGCGCTTCAAACCGTATCGACTGGCAGTCCACACAGTGAGCGCATTAAATCATCAGGATGGGCTCCTCTTTCCTGTAAACAAGCTAGTCGGGTGAAGGTTAAAGTAGTTGATCCTGTTCAGGAGTGCAAACATTGTCGAAGACAGCGGAGATGTTTATTGCCGACGGTGGTGCAGAATCCAAAGGCAGGATGCCGCCGGGGAACGTGTTTGCTAATCACAGCTTCATTATCAGTTTTCCCGTGCCTGTCTGACATATGCTCCCGACGCGTTAACAATGTTGTTCTGGAAAAGCAAGATAGCTGGACAGTTGGCTGGAGCAACACTGACCTTTGCCAGGGAGCCACTCGCCTTCCTGTCACCGCCACACAGGTCGGCCCCGGTGCAGCCACAGGGACCCACGCTGCCCTTAAAAGCCGCGGCGCTCAAAAGCTGCGGGCGTTGTCATTTAACACGCCTGATGGATTCCAGCATATCTGCTGGCTGTTTGCCACGAGCGCTCTAGCCTTAAATTCCTACATTTACTTTTGAGGAAGGCAGGGATGTAAACCGTGAGCTGTTATTAGAAGCCTGCACTTCCTCATCCCCAACTCGCGCAGCTATTATTAGCGCGGCTATTATTTGCCTTACTACTGCCTGTATTTTAAGAGCGACATTGCTTATCACCGTCCCTAATTGCTCCCACCCGTGGTGGTGGAAGTTATCCGTGTTTGTGTCGTTGCCTGTGGTTGTAATTCAATAAGGAGATGACTCACAAGCTCTTCTGTCTCTCCCTCTCTCTCTTTCCCGCTGATGGAGGGGGGGGGGGCTATCATGTGAAGTAATGCATTGTCTGGTATTCACAACACCTGATGATGTGTTCTCACCCTGTCAACGTGGCTAAGTGAACGGATTGGACCCGTCCAGCATATGCAGACAGTCAGCTCACGCAGTCCGCTTGGCCTTTTCTTCTGGCTGTGAAAATATCTTAATCTCCAATGCCAAAAAAAAACCCCAGTTAAATGTTCCGATGTAATCAGTCAATGTGAAGTAAACAGGTTTCGTTTTATCTCAATCAGTACTTCAACATTTTGTGAGCCAACCTGTCGAGGTAACCTGGCTTTTCGTGTTTTGCCCCGCCGCACAGCAAAACGCGGATGTTCTGGCCTGGGAGTCTGGAACACGCCCTGGTCATGCCGGTGATATCTCGCTGATAGGTGCCTTTGTTTTAGGGTTGTTACCTGTAGCCCTGCATTTGTTGACCTGTAAGCGACCTGAGGAAGCAGGTTTTTCCTCCCAATCGAAAAGGAGCAGACCTTTTACACCTCCGTGACTGCGCACAAACCAGCTGTCTGGGGGGCTTAGCTAGTCCTGATAGACCTAGCGGTGCACAAAATAACGTGATCGTCAGACTATGGCACCATTAAGGCAGGCTCTTGATACAACCAAACAATGGAGCGTAAGCCCCATAATCCACCGTTAAGACCTATATGGACGTACAGCTGTCCATATAGTGGTTGAAATATACAATAGGAAAGCAAACGCGCCTGAAGTCAATGTCACCACATCTCCTCTACACAGTTAAAACCACGAGGCACCACGAGGGACAGGTGGCCCTGGGAGCCACTCAGGGGCCAAATGAATCTGTTATGGACCACGTGTGCGTCAGCACGAGCATGCATACGCGCTGCACAGGGAAACAGAAGCGTCCCACTGCTGGTCCTGTGCGGAGCATCCACGCGCTCGAAGAGAACGGCCAACTTTCTGCGGAGCAAATGAAAACTGTCAGACGGGACAAATGCCATCTTCCATTAAAGAGCCGCTGGTAATCAGGTAACTGTCAAAAGGGCTTCACCGCGTCGGCTGTCAGAGGAGCCCGCTCTGCAAACCAAATCCAGTTAGAAGGATGAAGGCTGCAAAATCCCAGCGAGGCAGAAATGCAGATGGAGAAATTTTGACTGGTCACAGAATTTCCTGCTAAGTGTCAAAACTACAACCTGATGATAGAACACAGGGTGTGTTTGGGGATTTCAGATGGTTTACGGTGACTAAATGAGCTTCAGTTTAGGTTGTTATTCTGTACTGTTCTAGCCTCTAAGTCATAACACGATGTGTTTGCCGACAGAGAATAACTATGAAACTATTTTCCATAACGAGTTTAGAAGAAAGGAATTTCCTGCCTGTTTCACGTGCTTTCGCCATGTTTGGAATTAAGGACCCCAGTCAGTGTGTGAAATGTGTGAGGGGAAACGGCCTGGAGATATATGAGTCTAGGTCGGGAAGAAGTTGCTTCTCCATCTGCAGTCAAAACAGCAGAAGGTTCGGTCACTCGTGTCCAAGGAGAAAAATGCTGGAAAACGAGAACCGCAGCCTCCTGGTCGTCATTTTTCATGCACTATCATCGGCGGTGTCATGTATGGAGAGATGAACAGGGAGGGAAACTCAATATAACCTCCTTACTTGATGTAATAAACATTCACACACAGCCACATTAAAATCCAATGAAGATTCAACATGATGGCAGTGATCTGATGCGTTGGTAAATACACAGTAGGCTTATTAACTCCGCCTCCTGACCAGGTCATTGCCAAAGAGGAGCTGAGGAGCAGGACTCAAGTGGTCTCTGAAAAACTTTGAGATTGTGATATCTCCTGGACAAAGTACATTGTGATAGAAAGAGTCAACATGGCAGCAAATGCACCCATTCGATACATTTAACAGAGATCTGAGGTGTTGGTCCCTGGGTTTTAAGTGTTAACCATAAGCTGCTTACTATCACAAATATTATTAGCATGTGGCGTAATGCTGTGGCATCAGCTGTGGCATCAGCTACCATCCTTTATTCCACAACAAGAACGAACCACCTGAATCCTCTTCGTGTCGGACAGCAAACGCCCTTCGAATGAGCCGGGGCAGTTTAACCTGCTTCTTCCTGTGGGCTGTTCCACCTCCATTTGTCTGCAGTGGCCTGAGGAGGCTCCTCGGGGCAGAGCAGTGAAATATGAAGATCTATGGAAATAATTCTTGTGGGCAGCGTGTGCTCAATCACAGCCTGTTGTGGATAAAAGGTCATTCCATCTGAGGATGAAATTATGGCCCAGTCAAAAAAGGAACACAGTGAAGGGAGAGGAAAGTACTGGCAGATCTTTTACTGCTGGGTTCATCAGCCCATCATTACTTCAAACTCTCCATCTGTAGTTCCCCTAGCGTTTTGGTGGAGGGCCCTCACA